>NC_142805.1:8775061-8804689 GCF_049724085.1 Artemia sp. Qi Xiang Cuo
TCATGTTTAAGTTTTTGTGTGTGTGTGTAATTGTGTTTGTGTTTGTATGTTTTTGCGTGTGTGTGTGAGTTTTCGTGTGTTTGTGTGTGTAAGTTTTGTGTGTGTGTGTGTGTGTGTGTGTGTTAGTTTTTGTGTGCATGTAAGTTTTTGTGTGTGTGTGTGTGTGTAAGTTTTTGTGTGTGTGTATGTTATGGCGTGTGTGTGTATGTTTTCGTGTGTGTGTGTGTGTGCAAGTTTTTTTGCGTGTGTGTGTGAGTTTTTTTTGTGTTCATGTGTTAGTTTTTGTGTATGTGCGTGTGTGTGTGTGTATGTTTTTGTGTGTGTGTCAGTTTTTGCGTGTGTGTGTGTAAGTTTTTGTGTGTGTAAGTTTTGTGTGCGTGTGTGTGTGTGTGTGTTATTTTTTTTTTGCATGTAAGTTTTTGTGTGGATTTATTTTTTAGTGTGTGTTATTTTTTGCTTGTGTGTGTAAGTTTTCGTGTGTGTGTGTTTGTGTGTAAGTTTTTGGTATGTTTGTGTGTGTTTGTGTGTGTGTAATTTTGTGTGTGTGTGTGTGTGTGTGTGTTTTTTTTGTGTGTGTGTAAGTTTTTGTGTGTGTGTATGTTTTTTTTTGTGTGTGTGTGTGTGTGTTTGTTTTGTGTGTGTGTGTGTGTGTGTGTAAGTTTTTGTGTGATTTTTATTTTTTTTGTTATTGTTATTATTCGTGTGCTTGTATTAGTTTTTTTTTTGTTTGTGTGTGTGTGTGTGTGTGTGTGTGTTTGTAAGTTTGTGTGTGTGTGTGTGTGTGTGTAATTTTTGTCGTGTGTGTGTATTTTATAGTGTGTGTGTGTGTAAGTTTTCGTGTGCTTGTGTAAGTTTTTGTGTGTGTGTAAGTTTTGGAGTGTGTGTGTTAATTTTCGTGTGTGTGTGTGTGTGTATGTTTTGTGTGTGTGTGTGTGTATGTGTTTGTAATTTTGTGTGCTTGTGTGTTTGTGTGTTTTTTTGTTTTCTTGTGTTAGTTTTTGTGTGTGTGTGTAAGATTTTGTTTGTGTGTTATTTTTGTCGTGTGTGTGTGAGTTTTTGTGTGTTTTTGTGTGTAAGTGTTGTTTGTGTGTGTGTGTGTAAGTTTTTTGTGCATGTAGTTTTTGTGTGCATGTAAGTTTTGGTGTGCTTGTGTCAGTTTTTGTGTGTGTGTGTGTGTGTGTATGTTTGTGTTTGTTTATTTTTTTGCGTTTTTGTTTTTGTTTTCGTGTGTGTGTGTGTGTGCAAGTGTTTGTGCGTGTGTGTGTGAGTTTTTTTGTTTTCTTGTGTCAGTTTTTGTGTGTGTGTGTGTGTGTGTGTGTAATTTTTTGTGTGTGTGTAAGTTTTTGCGTGTGTGTGTGTGTAAGTTTTTGTGTGTTTAATTTTTGTGTGTGTGTGTGTGTGTGTGTTTGTTAGTTTTTGTGTGCATGTTATTTTGTGTCTGCTTGTAAGTTTTCGTGTGCATGTGTAAGTTTTGGCTTGTGTGTGTTAGTTTTCGTGTGTGTGTGTGTGTGTGTAAGTTTTTTGAGTTTTTGTGTGTGTGTGTGTGTGTGTAAGTTTGTGTGTGTGTTTGTGTGGTTTTTGTGTTATGTGTAAGTTTGTGTGTGTGTGTGTGTGTGTGTAATTTTTGTGTGTGTGTTAGTTTTGGCGTGTGTGTGTATGTTTTCATGTGTGTGTGTGTGTGTGTGTAATTTTTTTGTTTGTTTTTTTTTTTTTTTTTTATTTTTTTTTCATTTTATTTTTTTTCTTATTTTTATTTTTAGTGTTCTTGTGTTTGTGTTTTTTTGTGTGTGTGTGTGTTAGTTTGTTTGTGTGTGTGTGTGTAAGTTTTGGCGTGTGCGTGTTAGTTTTAATGTTTGTGTAAGTTTTCGTGTGTGTGTGTGTGTTTTTGTGTGTGTACGTAAGTTTTTGTGTGAGTGTAAGTTTTTGTTTGCATGTTTGGTGACCGGGGGAGGACCTTTGGGGCCCAGGGAGGGCGTTTGGGGATCCGGAGGCCCTTGAGGATTGAGTGGTCTTTTGGGCGCCCGGGGGACCTTTGTGGACCGGGGGGGCCCTTGTGAGCCCGGGGGTCTGTTGGGGGCCCTGTGGGCCTTCGGAGGGCCGGGGGGGCTGTTGGGGGCCGGGGGGCCAGTTGGGGACCGGTGGAGGGCATTTGGGACCCCGTTGGTCCGTGGGGAGCTCGATGGGGCTTTGGGGGGGGGGGCCGGGGGAGGGCCTTGAGGGCACAGGGCGGGCTTTGGGGGGTCGGGTGGACCGTTGGGGACCGGGGAGGGCCTTTGGGGCTCGGCTATGACCTTTTTGGGGTCTGGGAGCCCTTTGGGACCCCTTTGGTCCTTTGGGAGCTCGATGGGCCTTTGGGGGGGCCCGGGGGTGGCCTTTGGAGGTCTGGGTGGGCGTTGGGGGGCGCGGGGGGCCCTTGGGGAGCTGGGGGGACCTTTGCGCCCGGGGGCCTCCCTGCGGGGTTGGGGTGGGGTAGGAGACCCGTTTGGGGTTGGGTTAGAGGACCTCACAACACTGTTAAAATGCAACTTGTTTATTATAACGACTACACTCAAAACCTCTTCCAAAATCGTTTCTAAAATCATTTTTTAAAATGTTTCTAGCTGTTTCGCCATAATATTTCCATAAAATAGCTAAAACAGTTTCGCCAAAATTTTACCTAAATGGACTTTCGTCATGTTCCTTTTGTTTGGCATCTCTGCGCCAATTCATTTCAAATTATTTGGAAACCTTTTCGCGCGCTAAGATCAAAACATCTGCCTCGGACACGATTCTCTTGTTAGAAACAACAAATTAATTTCCCTTTCGTGAATCAATTCTCTTTAGAACAACAAATTAATTCCCCTTTCGTGTCAATCAATCAATCATGACATCATGTGTGATCTAACTGTTTCTCGGTGACAATTCTCTTTGGAAATGCAAAGACATTAATTAACTTGACGTCATCTGTCAGACATTAATTAACTGTTTCCCGGGAACTCATAACATTTGGCTTGGAAACAACAATAACAAATACTGTTTCCCAGAAACTCGTAACATCTGCCTCGAACAGGAAGGAAGTGTCATTAACGTTGCTTCGAATAACAACAACATCTGGCTCGAATAACCACGTATTCTCTCTAATGACTCTGTTCAAAACAACAACAACATTGACCTTGACATTTGGCTCGAATAACAACAATAACATTGACCCCATTAACCACGTGTTCTCTCAAATCACTCTGTTCAAAACAACATTGACCTTGGCATTTGGCTCGGAAACAATAACAATAACATTGGCATTCGCTAAGAGCATGCCAAAAACACACCTGGTGAAAGAGGTCATTGACCGATTACGCAAGCATTCTCCCTAATGACTCTATGCCCATATAAGGAGTCCCGTCAGCATTAAACTAAATTGTAGATGGCAGCAGGGGTGAGCGATCGGAGTATAAGATAGCTCTCTACTCACTTGCGCCTAGTCATTGCTGCAGTTACAAGTAGTCACAGTCGAATGGTACGGCAGTCGCAGCTCCTACTAGTCGAAATAGCAGTCACAGTCTCAAGCGGTTGCAATTGAAGTCCTAAGTAGCTGCTGATGCCAGTAGTTTTTACAGTCAAAGCTGCATGTATTCGTTATTGCAGTCAAACAGTTAGTAGTAACAAACTATAAGTAAGGAGCGACCCATCTCAATAGTAACCGAAGCTCTAAAAAACGGAATTTTAATATCAATAGACACATCAAAATAATCAGCTTATTGTGCTGATTCCAAATATAAAGATTCATCAAGTTTAGTGCTACCCATTGAAGTTACGAGCCTGAGAAAAATAACTGATTTTAGATATTGTGGGAAAATAGCCCTAAAATTAAAGGAATCTTAATGATAATCACACCATCAGATTCAGCGTACCAGAGAACCTTACTGTAGAAGTTTCAAGCTCACATCTGCAAAAATGCTGAATTTCGCTATTTTTGCCAGAAGACAGATCACGGATGCATGTTTATTTTTATTTTTATTTATTTTTTTTTTTTTTTAGGGGTGATTGTATCATAACAATGGTCATAGAAGATCGGGAGAGGGTGCATCCGAACGGAAATTAAAAGTTCTAGTGCCTTTTTTAAGTGACCAAAGAGATTGGAGGGCAACTGGGCCCCCTCCCACGCCTATATTTTTCCCAAATTATCTGATCAAAATTTTGAGATATCCTTTTTGTCCATTATAATTATGCCTTTAGATGTAAAATGACCCCCCAGGCCTCTAAGTTATGAAATTTGCCTATTGTTTACGTATAGTATTTGCTATTTGGAAATATACAGAAACCTTTTGGGTTGAAGGGTTGTGTCTGTGGTGGATTTCTTTAGGGAGAATCTTCCTTGGGGAGAGACATTTTTGGGGGGTGAATATTTCATGGTAAATTCTATACTGGGGGAATTTGACGGAATTACTATACGAAATTCTTTTTAATTGTCTTAATTCTCTTTACCAAATTTGTCATGTGGAGATGTCCTGGAAAAATTATCCGGGGGCTTTTTTCCGCGTGTTTTGATTTCCGGGAAATAATTTCCACGGAAGGGGGCATTTCTGGAGTAATCGAAAAATCGATTAGAGATTAAAGTCTTACTCAAATGAAAGAATGTTAAATAGAATTTTTCAGGCTGAATCGTTTGCAAGCAATTTTACTGGGAGGGGGATTTTCAGCGAGGATGGAACTGTCTGTAGGGAATTTTACGGGGAAGGGGGTGCACTTTACGTTGGATTAAATTTACAGGGTGGAGTTTTCCGTGAGGCGGAGAGGTATGTTTCGCAGAGGTTGATCCAGATTTACCGGCATTATTTGAAAAACGAACAGAAATTATTCCATATATGAAGGGTTTCCCCTTCCTTAATACCTTGCTCTTTGCGCTAAAGTTTGACTATTTGTCTCAATTTTTAAGATCGTCTACTGAAACACGGGGGCCGTTTAATTAGAGTAGGAAGCTCTTTTAAAAGTGCTTACAGCTTTAGTGAAATGAGCAAGGTGTTGACGATGTTGACCCTTCATGTAAGGAGAAAATATGCTAAAATAAATATACAAATTTATTTTTTATTTTCCATGTACGGTGAGCCAAATTCAAACCTGTATTACTAGTAAAACGTTCAGAAATTAAATAAAAAGAAACACATTTTAAAAAAACTGAAAGTAAGGAGCGACATTAAAACTTAAAAGGAACAGAAATTATTCCGCATATGAAAGGGACTGCCATCTCCTCAACGCCTCGCTCTTTACGCTAAATTTTTAATGTTTCAAAAAGTAGAGTTATGACACAGGGGGGAACCTTAGTAAGGAGCAACATTAGAACTTAAAACGAACAGATATTATTCTGTATATTAAAGGACCTGTCCTCTCCTCAACGCTTCGCTCCTTACGCTGAAGTTTTCATTGTTTCTGAAAGTAGAGTTATGACACAGTCAATTTTTGGCGTAAAGAGCGAGGTGTTGAGGAGTGAACAGTCCCTTTCATTTACGGAATAATTTCTGTTCGTTTTAAGTTTTAATGTTGCTCCTTATTTTCAGTTGAAAAAACTTGTTTTTTTCTATTTAATTCCAGTTAAACACAGTTGCAGTCTGGAGTAGTTGGAGTTGGAGTAGTTGGAGCCGGAGACGCAAGTAGCAGGATTCATAAGAAGTCATAGTCGCAAGTTTCCGCAGTCGTACGTTGGTGACAAGTTGGGAACAAATGTTTATCAAATTTTTTCCAATGTTCGAATTCTCCAGAATCATTTAATTTCTTCAAAGAAAGAGAGAAAATACCATTTACCAAAAATAACTTTCAAATAAATTACCATTCGCTATCTTAAATTTTCTTTATAAGAAAACTCAGTCAATGGTATTATCGTTTTATTTAAAACGTAAATCACTCGTGAATATTTAAACGTATCTTTTTGCCAACTGTCTGATGTTGAGTCTATTAGTTATTTTTTCTTGCATAGCAATGAATCATTATCATGGCCCAAACGCCCTATGCTGCTATTCCAACTATTCACTTTAGTATCTTTAATAAGTAGTTGTAACCGATATAGAAATCTTTGGGTCCACCCATCCAACCCATTCGCTACCCAGGATAACATAAACTGGTACCCCTCTCAGTAACGGTCCACTTTTTTCAATGGTCTTGACACCCGGGGTAATCCTTTGATCGTTACAACCTGTAATTACCAGAGTGATATACATGAGGATATTTGGTAATAATTATGTTTACACGGTATAAATGCCATACCTTCGATTCTTTGATTTTTATCATTTGGAAGTATGTAGAATTTAAATGACCCTTTTCTCGTGACACTTTACTTTATTTATTGCCGTAATAAAGATATTTCAAAGTGTTTAGAGATAGGATTTTTTTTTTGTTCTGATCTCGAAAATTATGGTATATTTTTGGGCTGATTAATAAGCTGAGAATCCTTTAAAATATTCACACAAATTATATATATATATATATATATATATATATATATATATATATATATATATATATATATATATATATATATATATATATATATATATATATATATATATATATATATATATATATATATATATATATATATATATATATATATATATATATATATATATATATATATATATATATATATATATATATATATATATATATATATATATATATATATTCAGGGGCTAATCTCCAGCATTTATATTTGAGGGGGGGGGTAAGCAGTGTCCATATCCGGTTAGTCAAGGGGCATGCGATTTATAATAATTTTTTATCCACGTTATTGGGGGGACTGTCCCCTTTGCCTCCCCTAAACAGAGAGAGAGAGAGAGAGAGAGAGAGAGAGAGAGAGAGAGAGAGAGAGAGAGAGAGAGAGAGAGAGAGAGAGAGAGAGAGAGAGAGAGAGAGAGAGAGAGAGAGAGAGAGAGAGAGAGAGAGAGAGAGAGAGAGAGAGAGAGAGAGAGAGAGAGAGAGAGAGAGAGAGAGAGAGAGAGAGAGAGAGAGAGAGAGAGAGAGAGAGAGAGAGAGAGAGAGAGAGAGAGAGAGAGAGAGAGAGAGAGAGAGAGAGAGAGAGAGAGAGAGAGAGAGAGAGAGAGAGAGAGAGAGAGAGAGAGAGAGAGAGAGAGAGAGAGAGAGAGAGAGAGAGAGAGAGAGAGACAGGAGATAGAGAGAGAGAGAGAGAGAAAAAGAGAGGGAGACAGAGAGAGAGAGAGAGAGAGAAAAGGAGAAAGAAAAAACGTATTGACTCAGTCAAAATTTCAGTTCGACAAATATGATGAATTTCGGGGAGTTTTTAGTAAAGAGAATATTAGCGCTAATATTCCCTCTATATTGATTGGATCACAAACATTTCGAAAATTTTGTTCTTATATATTACTTTTACAAGTGGTTCAGGGCCTACTCTAATAGCTGGTGCACAGTAGTGCAACATTATATAGCCGTTAGTAATATTTTAAGTTGATGTATACTTCGAACTTGTTGTGTGTGTTTTTTTTGGATGGCCGGTAGTGCCCTTTTAAAATGATGTTTTTCTTTTTTTGGTGCTGAGTTTTTTGTATTTTTATTCTTTTGTTCTCCTTCACTCTACTCTATTTACTTTTTTGTCACTAGCAGGTAAAAAAAATGTATAAGTAAATTTTCCATTGATATGAAATACAATGTATGTCATTAATTTTGACATACTGTAACTTAGAACCGTATTTTCTCAAGACATTTGGAACTTAATTTGTTTATTTGTTGATGGTTGGTTGGTTGATATGGTATGGTATATGGTATGGTTGGTTGGTTGATGGTTGGTATGTACTACCAAATTTTCCTGTTTGAATTCCCCTGATTTACTTCACACTATATGTTGATATTTTCTATTTGACACAGAGATAATATTTATTTTCAAAAGACCATCACAGCCTCTAATTGAGCCGAATTTGCTTTATATGTCCAGTTTAAAAGAACAAAAAACAACAGAAACCACCAAAACAAATCACAAATGAAAAAAATAGTTCAGGAGAAGTTTAAAATTCTAGTCAGAGGCGACGCCATAGCGTTGCCTATAGTAAAGGACACACGGCTCCAATGTGTAATTATTTATTATTCTTTTTTTTTTCCCAGAGGCGCTTCATAAGGAAGGGGTCATCGTATAAACTTCAAAGGGGAATCATTCGATTGGGAGTCGAGAGTTCTAGTGTCGTTTTTAAGAGGCAAAATTGATCGAGGGGCAGCTAGCCCCCCCCCCACGCCGTTTTTTCCCCAAATACATCTGATAAAATTTTGAGGTAGCTATTTTGTTAAAAATAGTTCAAAGGTCAGATAACAAAAACCCCAGGTGTCCCCAAAACCCCCCAGGGTCCGGGGGCAGGAGTTGTAAGTTATACCCTGGGGGCATATAAGGTTCTTATAGAAGAGATGCTCGTATAAACTTCAGAGAGGGCTCATTTGATTGGAAATTAAAAGTTCTAGTTCACTTTTTAAGAGTCAAAAGTGATCGGAGGGTAGCTAGCCCTCTCCCACACCCTTTTTTCCCTAAATGCATCAGATAAAATTTTGAGATAGACATTTTGTTAAAAATAGTTCAAAGGTCAGATAACAAAACTCCAGTGTCAACACAGCCCCCAAGGGCCCCGGGGCAGGCGTTGTAAGTTATGCTATGGGGTTATATATGGTTCTTATGGAAGGGTTTCTCGTATCATGCCTATTTTTCCCCAAAATGCATCAGATAAAAATCTTGAGGTAGCCATTTTGTTAAAAATAGTTAAAGGGTCAGATCACAAAAAGCTATGGTATCAACACAAACCCCCAGGGTCCGTGGGCAGGCGTTGTAAGTTTTCCCCTGGGGGCATGTATGGTTGAAATAGAAGGATGCTCGTAATAAACTTCAGAGAGGGCTCATTTGATTGGAAATTGAAAGTTCTAGTTAACTTTTTAAGAGTCAAAAGAAACCTGAGGTTAAGTAGCCCCCCCCCCCGCCCTTTTTTCACAAACCCTGTCCGATAAAAATTTTGAGATTGCCCTTTTTTAACACAATAGTTCAAACACAAGATAACAAAACCTCCGGTGTTGACATCCCCCTCCCCCCAGGACCCAGGGGCAAGCGTTGTAAGTTATGCCCTTGGGGCATATATGGTTCTTATGGACGGGATGCTCGTATAAACTTCAGAGAGGGCTCATTTGATTGTAAATTAAAAGTTCTAATTCATTTTTTAAGAGTCAAAACTGATCGGAGGGCAGTGCCCCCCAATGCCATTTTTCCCCAAATGCATTGGATAAAAATTTTGAGATAGCCATTTTGTTAAAAACAGTTTAAAGGTCAGAAAACGAAAACTCCGATGTCGACACAACCCCCTAGGACCCTAGGGCTGGCGTTGTAAATTATGCCCTTGGGCCATTTATGGTTCTTATAGAAGAGATGCTCCGCTTAAATTTCAGAGAGAGCTCATTTGATTAGAAATTGAAAGGTTTAGTTTACTTTTTAAGAGTCAAAAGTGATTGGAGGGCAGCTAGTCCCCCCCCCCCACGCTTTTTCCCGAAATGCATCAGATAAAGATTTTGAGATAGCTATTTTGTAAAAAATAGTTAAAAGGTCAGTTAAAAAATTCTCTAGTGTCTACACAACCCCTCCAGGGCCTGGGGGCAGACGTTGCAAGTTATGCCCGTGGGCATGTATGTTCATATGGAAGGGATGCTCGTATAAACTTCAGAGAAGGCCCATTTGATTGGAAATGGAAAGTTTTTGTTCACTTTTTAAGAGTTAAAAGAGATCCAACGTCAAGTAGCCCCCCCCCCCCCCAAACGCTTTTTCCCCAAACCCACCCGATAAAAATGTTGAGATCGCAATTTTTTATAAATAGTTCAAACATCAGATAATAAAGACTCTGGTGTCGACACAAACCCCCAGGACCCGGGGGCAGGCGTTGTTAGTTACGTCCTGGGGGCATATAAGGTTCTTATGGAAGGGGTGCTCCTATAAAATTCAGAGAGGGCTCCTGTGATTGGAAATTGAGAGTTCTAGATCACTTTATAAGAATAAAAAATGATCGGAGGGCAGCTAGTCCCCCCCAGATCCTTTTTTTTTCCAAATGCATCAGATAAATATTTTAAGTTAAACATTTTGCTAAAACTAGTTCAAACATCAGATAACACAAACTTCGGTGTTGACACAACCCCCCAGGGCCCGTAGGCAGGCGTTGTAAGTTATGCCCTGGGGGCATATATGGTTCTTATTGAAGGGATTCTCGTGTAAACTTCAGAGAGGGCTCATTTGTTTGGAAAGTGAAAGTTCTAGTTCAATATTAAAGAGTCAAAAGAGATCAGAGGGCAAATAGCCCCCTTCCACACCCCTTTTCCCCAAATGCATCAGATAAAAACATTTGAGATACCCATTTTGTTAAAAATAGTTAAAAAGTCAGATAACAAAATCTCTGGTGTCGACAAAACCCCCCAGGTCCCGGGGGCAGGCGTTTGATGTATGCCCTGGGGGCATATATGGTTTTTATGGAACGGATGCACGTATAAACCTCAGAGAGGGCTCATTTTATTGGAAATTGAAAGTTCTAGTTCCCTTTTTAAGAGCCAAAAGAGATCCGAGGGCAACTAGCCCCCACGCCCTTTTCCCCCAAACACATCCGATAAAAATTTTGAGATAACTCTAATTTTTTAAATAGTTGAAAGATCAGTTATCAAAAACTATGGGGTCGATACAACCCCCCAGAGCTTGGGGGCAAGTGTTTTAAGTTATTCTCCGGTGGCGTATAAGGTTTTTATGTAAGGTCTGGTTGCATAAACTTCAAAGGTGATTCATTTGATCTTTTAATGAGTCAAAAGTCATCGAAAGGCACCCCCATTCCCCCCCCCCTACATACAGACACCCTCTTTTTCCCAAAAACATCCGATCAAAATTTTGAGATAACCAGTTTGCTTGAAATGGTTCAGCGGTCAGATAAAAAAAACTTCGGGGTTAACATATCCCCCCCCCAGGATTCCGGGGAAAATGTTGTACTTTATGCCCCGAGGGCATATTGAGTGTTATATGGAAAAGGTTGCCGTTTAAACTTCGGAGGGGACTCAAATGGTTAGAAATCTAAAGTTCTAATTCTGTTTTTGAGAGTGAAAAGTGATCCGAAGGTACCCCCCCTTCAACCCTCTTTTCCCCAAAAACGTCCGATCAAATTTTTATATATCCATTTTGTCCAAAATAGACCAAAGATTATATAACAAAATTTCTAGGGATAACCCAGCCCCCCAGAGCCCGGAGGCAAGTGTTGTAAATTATGCCCCAGTGGCTAATAAATTTTTCATGTTAGGGATGGTTGCATAAACTTCGGAGGGGGCTTATTCAATTGTAAATCAAAATTTCTAATTTTCTTATTAAGAGTCAAAAGTGATCGGAGGGCAACTAGCTCCCACCCCCAAAGTTCTTTTTTTTACCAAATGCATCCGATCAAAATTTGATGTAGCCATTTTGTTCAAAATAGTTTAAAGATCAAATAACGAAAACTTCACGGTCAACACAACCCCCCGGAGATCGGGGGCTATTGTTGTAAGTTACGCCCCGGGGGCATATAAGGTTTTGTGTAATGGGTGGTCGTATAAACTTCAAGAATGGCTCATTTAATTGGAAACTGAAAGTTCTAGTTACCTTTTTAAGAGTCATCAAAAGTGATCGAAGGGTATCTACCCCCACACCTTCTTTCCCCAAGATGCAGCCGATCAAAATTTTGAGATAGCCATTAAGTCTGAAATAGTCCAACGATCAGATGACAAATTACTGGGGTTCAACATACCCCTCCCCCAGCCTGGGGGAGGGGTTTTTACTTATGTCCAGGGGGTAAATAAGGTTTCTATGAAAAAGATGGTCGTATACACTTCAGAGGGGCTCAAATGATAAGAAATTGAAAGTTCTAGTTCCCTTTTTTCAAAGGCAACGCTACAGAGTTGCCTATAGTAAAGTTGCCTATAGTAGAGTCAATGTTTTGTTATTTATTTATTATTTAGTATTTTTTCCCAAGGGCACTTCATACGAATGGAGTGGTCGTATAAACTTTGGAGAGGGTTCACACAATTGGAAATTGGAAGTTCTAGTGCCCTTTTTCAGAGTCAAAACTGATTAGAGGGCAAATAGCCCCCCACGCCCTTTTTCCCAAATTGTATTTGATAAAAAATTCTGAGATAGTCATTTTGTTAAAAATAGTTCAAAGATCAGAAAAAAACTCCGGCCAGCACAGCCCCCAGAGTCCCCAATTTTTTCGGAAACGTGGTCTTATAAACTTCGTAGGGGACTCAAATGATTAGAAATTGAAATTTCTAGTTCCCTTTTTAAGTCAAAAGCGATCCGATAGCAACTAGCCTTCCCCCTCCGCACCAACCCCAAGGCCATAAGGCTCCAGTTTTTTCTCCAGAGGCACTTCATATGCAAGGAGTGTTGTTATAAACTTCGGAGGGGGCTCATTCAATTGGAGAAAAGAATTTCTAGTGTCCCTTTTAAGAGTCAAATGTCATTGGAGGGCACCAAGCCCCTTCCCCCTTTCCACGCCCTCTTTTCCCCAAACGCATCCAATCAAAATTTTGAGGTGGTCATTATGTCTGAAATAGTCAAAAGGTGTATCAATTAAAATAAGTATTCCTCGGGGGGTTGACAAAATCTCCCACTGCCCCCTGGGCAAGGGCTTTAAATTATGCAAGTTGTCCATTGTTCATATATAAGATTTTATCGAAGGCGTAATCGTATAGACTTCAGAAAAGCCTCTTTCGATTTGAAATTGAAAGTTTAAGCTCTATTTTTAAAAGTCAAGGGTAATCAGACGGTAGGCAACTTCCCCTCTCCCCAGGCCTAATTTTTTCTAAATGCTTTCGATCAAAATATTTAGTTATTTAGCTATTTTGCTCAAAATCGTCCAAATGTCAAATAAATATGGTTACGGGTTTGAACCCCCCCCCCCAGCCCTGGGGGAAAGGGATGGGATTTATACAAGCAACCCAACCTTAACATATAAAGCTTGTATGGAAGGCGTGAGTATATACCATCTATTGATTTTGCTGAGGCCCCCGTACAAACAGTTTTTTTCTGTTAATTTTGCAGGTCATTACACTCTTTGCCAGGGAATGGCGCAATTTCAAAAGTTCAATCTACTAGCCATCACACTTTGTCAAGAGGATTTGCGTAATTTCAAAAGTTCAGTATCTTTTTTTAGTGGTAAACCAGAAAACCGATGTCTCTTTTTACCCGCCAATTATTTTTGTATATATTGAGATTTCACATTTGATTCTCCATCAGTTTTGAATAGTTTATATTTGAGATAGCATTACAGGCATTTTTTTTAAAGATCATTTACATAGAAAAAATGGATAATTATAACCAATTTTTGGTGAGTAAAAAATATTCTCATTATTATATTAAAAAGAAATTGTCTTGTCATTAAGTTAAGGAAGAAATTCTTTCCTTACACTAGAACTAAGGGTACTTATCTACTTAGAAGCCTGTTGTTTTTAGGAACTGAAAAAACCTCTAATTCTATTATAGGTTGAAATTTACGGTGCGATTTTTTATATATATATACTGTTCTTTGCGATGTTTTTTTGAAAAAAGTGAGCATAGTTCTCTCAATAATTTGGTATTATTATGCTTTTTTGTATTGGTCATTTTGTGATGTCTCAACATGCTTCCTTTTTATACATAAAAAATACCCTTTTTTTAGGGGTTTGTTTTTTATAAATTCACGCTACTCCTGAAGTGAAAAATTAAAAAAAAAAATTGTCTTGTCATTAAGTTAAGGAAGACCTTATGTAATTTACCAGTGTGGTTTAAAATTCTAAAAATGTAATAAAAAAAACAAGTTTTTTAAACTGAAAGTAAGGAGCGACATTAAAACTTAAAACGAACAGAAATTATTCCGTATATGAAGGGGGCTGTCCCCTCCTCAACGCCTCGCTCTTTACGCTAATGTTTGACTTTCTCACAACTCTATTTTTCTAAACAATAAAAAAACTTTAGCGTAAAGAGCGAGGCGTTGAGGAGGGGACAGCCCCCTTCATATACGGAATAATTTCTGTTCGTTTTAAGTTTTAATGTCGCTCCTTACTTTCAGTTTAAAAAACTTGTTTTTTTTATTTAATTTCTGATCGTTTTTTAGTTAATGCAGCTTTTATTTGCATAAAAATTTTACTTTTCTTTTGCTAAATGAATGTCTTTACAAATTAACCTACGTAACTAACTTCTATATTCGTATATTTTTCTTCTGGCAAAAATTCAAAGTTGCAGATTTTTGCAGATATGAGCTTGAAACCTATGTAATAGGGGTTTCTGATACGCTGAATCTGACGTTGTGATTTTCATTAAAATTCTTTCACTTGTAGGGGTTTCCCCCCCATGTTTCCCCCCTCTTTAAAAAATCAAGTAAATTTCCTCAGGGTTGTTGCCTTTGATGAGTAATACTAAACTTAATAAAATTTATATATTTAGAATCAGCATTATAAACACATTCTTTTGATACATTTATTGACATCAAAATTCCGTTTTTAAAAGTTTGGATTACTATTGAGCCGTATCGCTTGTTTTTTTATTGTTTTTTTTATTACTTATATGTTATTACGTATATGAGGGGGGTTCTCCCCTTAGTCAATACCACACTCTTTACGTTAAAAATTAAAAAAAAATTTGATTCACAAACCCCTGAATCACAAAGGCCGTTTAATTAGAATAGATAGCTCTTTTGAAAGCACTAAAAAAAACTAGCGTAAAGAGTGAGGTATTGACTTGGGGGAGAACCCCCTCACATACGTTATAATTTCTGTTCGTTTTAAGTTCTAATATTCCTTCTTACATTTCAGTTGAAAAAACTTGTTTTTTTTTTAATTTAATTTCTGATCGTTTTTTAAATAATGCTTGGAAATCTGGCGCCCCCGTCATAGAAATGTTCCTTACCCCAAAGAAACATCCTCCAAGGAAATATTCTCCAGAGTAATCCCCGCCTCTAGCCCCCCCCCCACCATAAAAAATCCTTCCTGAAAATGGTTGTATACTTCCCAATAACCAATAAATAATGCTGGCAATTCCGGCGCCCCCTTCATGGCAATTTCCCTTCCCCCATGAAAACGTCCTTCATGAACAGATCCTCCAACATAACCCCCGACCCACCCTTCCCTCCCACTATCAGAAAAAAAACCTCCTGAAAACTTCTGTATACTTCCGAATAATCAATACTATATATTAACATTGGGTAAAGTTCATATCTCTTAGCCCTCCCTCTGGGTACTTTGGGGGATTAAGTCATCCCAAAAGACATATTTATCATATTTTCGACCATGCTGAACAAAATGGCTATCTCAAAATTTTGATCGGGTGACTTTGGTAAAAAAATAAGCGTGGGAGGGGGCCTAGTTGCCCTCCATTTTTTTTGGTCACTTTAAAAGGGCACTAGAACTTTTATTTCCGTTCGAATGAATCGTCCCAAGATATTCTAGGACCGCTGGGTCGATACGATCACCCCTGGGAAGAAACAAACAAACAAACAAACAAACAAACAAACAAACAAATAAACACACATCCGTGATCTTTCTTCTGGCAAAAAATGCAAAAATCCACATTTTTGTAGATAGGAGCTTGAAACCTCTACAGTAGGGTTCTCTGATACGCTGTTTTATTGTTTAGAAAAATAGAGTTGTGAGAAAGTCAAACATTAGCGTAAAGAGCGAGGCGTTGAGGAGGGGACAGCCCCCTTCATATACGGAATAATTTCTGTTCGTTTTAAGTTTTAATGTCGCTCCTTACTTTCAGTTTAAAAAACTTGTTTTTTTTATCTAATTTTTGAACGTTTTTGAATTAATGCAGGTTTTGATTTTGGCTCACCGTACATGAATAATTAAAACAAATTTTGCATATTATATTTGGTTAAATGGCTTTCTCGAAACTTGTTTAATTTTATTTACGAACGTTTTTATTAGTAATAAATATACGTAACTTAGAATTAACTTACGTAACGAACTTCTATATTCATAAAATTTTAACACGTATATTAGGGGGTTCGCCCCCTAGTCAATACCCTGCTCTTTAAACTATAGTTCGAATTTTTTTTCCAGTTCTTTAAAAATGACCTCTTAATCACAATCAGTTGATCAGTTGAAAAACTTGTTTTTTTTATTTAATTCCTGATCTTTTTCTTTAATAATGCTGGGAAATCCGGCGCCCCCTTCTTCGCACTGTCCCTTCCCCCATGAAAACTTCCTTCATGGAAAGATCCTTCCATATAGCCCCCGACCCTCTCCTTCCCCCACCTACCAGAAAAAATCTCCTCTGAAAAAGTCTGTATACTTCCCAATAACCAATACTATATGTTAACATTGAGTAAAGTTCATAACTTTCAGCCCTCTCCCTGGGGACTTTGGGGGATCAAGTCATTCTAAAAGACATTGTTATCATATTTTCGACCATTCTGAACAAAATGGCTATCTGAAAATTTTGATCGGGTGACTTTGGGGAAATAATGAACGCGGGAGGGGGCCTTGTTGCTCTAAATTTCTTTCGGTCGATTAGAAACGGCCATAAAAATTCTAATTTACGTTTCAATGTGTCATCCTACGAAATTATAGGAACATGGGGTCGTTATAATAACCCTTGGGAAAAAAAAGACACATAAACAACAAATAAACACGCAACCGTGATCTGTCTTATTGTAAAAAATGCAAAATTGCACGTTTTTGCAGATAGGTGCTAGAAACCTCATCTGAAGGTTTTTTTGATATATGGAATCTAATGGTGTGAATTTAATTAAGGTTCTATAACTTTTAGGGGGTCTTTACCACTTTTTTCTAAAATAAGCCGAATTTTCTCTGGCGCGTAACGTTTGCTGGATAAGCTTAAATTTAATGAAACTTATATATTTGAAATCAGAATTAAAATCTGATTCTTTTGATGTATCTATTGGTATCAAAATCCCGTTTTTTAGAGTTTCGGTTACCATTGAGCCGGGTCGCTCCTTACTTACAGTTCGTTACCACGAACTGTTTGAAAACAGCAATAAAATCAGAAACTCAAAGGGAAATCTAGCTTAATTAGTGGAAACCACAGTTTATATAATTATATAAACTGTGGTGGAAACTTACCAGCAACTGATACGTCTTTGACGTGGTTCATACATAATTTTTACAGTCTAAGACCTCATGTAGCGGAATTGCCAAACCTCATGATAATTGGGGATCAAATCAAAAACTAAAGAGTTTCTTTGCCATTAAGAAGCAATGATACATTTGTTGAAAGTGGTAATGTAAGATCTTGCCATAGACTGATCTGACAGTTTGACAAGATTCTATGGTTTCATAAGAGTACACTGGAAATACCATGAACTGTATCGGATCCAGGGTGAAAGCAGGGGAAACAACCAACTCCCCCACCCTACTACAAAAATTTCTCTGGCATCTTAATTTTTTTTTTATTTTTTTTACCTCTTTTGAAATAAACTTTTTAATTTGGTTATTTTTTGGAACCCTTGTCACATTGCCCCCCCCCCCCCAACCCAAGATGTTGCTATAGATCAGCCTTTCAACACGAGTACGCGAGTACCCAAGTAACTAATTTGGTAGAGTCATTAAATTAAATAAAAAAAACAAGTTTTTTTTAACTGTAAGTAAGGAGCGATATCAAAACTTAAAACGAGCAGATATTATTCCGTATATGAAAGTCCCTTCCTCAACGCCTTGCTCTTTATGCTAAAGTTTTTTATTGTTTTAAAAAATAAAGTTATGAGACAGAGTCAAACTTTAGCGTAAAGAGCGAGGCGTTGAGGAGGGGACAACCCCTTTCATATACGGAATGATTTCTGTTCGTTTTAAATTTTAATGTCGCTCCTTACTTTCAGTTTACAACACATGTTTTTTTATTTAATTTCTGAACATTTTTGAGTTAATGCATCTTTGATTTTGGCTTACCGTACATACATAGATCAAAAAAGATGTTACCATTAATTTTAGTTTGCTTGGCTGAATTGCAGTCTTTAACCTATGTGCTGACTTAACTTACGTAACGAGTGTTATGTAATGATGGACATACAGTTGTTTTTAAGTTGAAATATTTTTTATGTAAAAAGTTGGACTGTATAAAGTGCTAGAATCGTTAAGTGAAGTTTTAATTAGAATGTAAAGATGTGTTAAAATCGTACTAAATTTTTAGCACAGAACTGTTTTCAATACTGTCATCTAATTGAACTTAATTTGACAAAACTTGTAAAAAAGGGCGCTCTTACAGTATTCTAGTGAAGACATCTACTTTATAGATAATCTTTCACATTTAATTACTAGATGTAAGACTGAATTTAGACGAAAAATATGAAACACTTTTATTTAACCTTAAAGACAAAATATTTATTATAATAATTTTGGGAAGATATCTTTCTTTTATGAACGAATATTATTCATTTTGTGGAAATATGTAGCCCAAATTATATATTTCTTGAGTGATTTTTTTGTTCCTTGATTTCTTCACCATTGATTCAGTTGATTCCCTGGAGACGTTAAAACTTGGTAATCAAACAGTTCGTGGTAACGAACTGAAAGTAAGGAGCGACCCAGCTCAATAGTAACCAAAACTCTAAAAAATGGAATTTTGATACAGTACATACATCAAAAGAATTTGATTTTTATGCCGATTTCAAATATATAAGTTTCATCAAATTTAGTCTAACACATCAAAAGTTACGAGCCTGAAAAAAATTGCCTTATTTTCGAAAAAAGGGGAAACACCCCTAAAAGTGATTACGTGGGAGGACCTTTCCTTAGAGGATGTTTCCTTGGGAGAAGGGACCTTCCTTTGAAGGGGGCGCCGTATTTCCCAGCATTATCTAAAAAACGATCAGAAATTAAATATAATAAAAAAGTTTTTTTCAACTACAATCAAGGATTACTATTAAAACTTAAAACGAACAGAAATCAGTACCTATTTGCTGGGGCTCGCCCCCTTGTCAGTACTTTGATCTTTACGTAAAAGTTTTTTTATTCCAAACAATTATTTTGAACTGAAAGTAAGTAACAGCACTAAAACTTAAAACTACCTGAAATTATTACGTATTTGAGGGGGTTCTCCCCCCCCAGTCAGTACCTCGCTCGGTGCGCGAAAGGTCGAATTTTTTTCCGAATCACAAATCCCTGAATCACAAAGGCCGTTTAATTAGAATAGATACCTCTTTTGATAGCGTTGTTTTCTACATTAAACCTTAAAGGGCCACACAAATCCTCTTGCCTCCCATCTCCCCTTTCCTCTCAAACCCTCCATGTCAAAAGAAGAAAAATGAAAGTTTTAAAAAGATATGTTATAGTAACATATATCTTAAACGGAGAAGTTTTCCTTGCCTAGGATTGTCCTAGCTCCATAAACCCCCCTACCCCTGAATATTAGTACCTCCCAAAGAAAAACACGACAAATTCAAATTTGGTTCAAAACTATAGGATAAGAATTGTAGATGTAACCTATTTCAGGATTCATCTCGAACCGGTTGTATTTCAGTCTTTTGTTGGACATAGTGGTTCATTAAAGGACAGTAATCTTAAAAAAAGTTTCGTAATTTGCATAAAATTAATTTACAAAAAGTGATGTTGAAGATATCTTTTTTTAATTCTCGGGCCCCTGTAAGTGAGGACTGAAGGAACATGCCCCCTGAACCTTTAGGACCGTCAAGTAATTATAAAAAATGAAAGACCTCCCCACTAGAAAAAAATCCCTAGAAAAAATGATCCCTAGACCTCCCCACTAGAAAAAAATGAGCGTGGAAGGGGGCATAGTTGCCCTCCATTCATGAGGAAGATGACAGTCTTAACCTCCCTTTCAGTGTTTGTTGTTACATCCCCATATTCGTGTGCCATGTTTATTTAAAATGACTAATTCATCTTGATTTTTAGGTAACTTTGGAAGAAGCCACTGCCCTTTTAACTGACTGCAAAACCTCTGATATGGAAATGGACAATGCTAGTGAAATAGATCCATGTCAAGATGTCCGATTTGATGTTGCAGACACCGAAGAATGAACAAAGTTTTTCACTCAATTCTCGATTTTTTTCATTGCTTTATTTAGGATATAAAATGGTGATGATTCCTTTTTTGGTTGATTGAAACATGGACTTATACAATCAGTGTATTGATTGAGCTTCGAATGGAAAAATTTTTTATATTGATATTTTTTGCCTATTTTTTTTTGTTTCAGTTATTTATATTATAAAATTTTTATATTTTGAAAACATTTTTTTTTCTTTTTCTATACTTTAGTAATCCTATAATATATATCGTTTTTTGGTTTTGTTTTGTTTTTTGTTTGTTTTTTTTGTTTTTTTTTGGGGTGGGGGGGGGTCAAGCCCCCTGCCTTTCCCCCCCCCTCCCCCTCTGGATACGACCTTGTCTTTAGATCAGGGGCAGTCCAACTGGATATGGACAACAGCGCAACGGCAAATTTATGCATTAATTTTCGTCAAGCATCTTACTAGGAAAGAAAAGTAAGCGAAAGGAACACATCATACGTCAACATCCATGAGACTGCAATTTTTGATGCGGTTGGATATTGATGAAAGTGGTGCAAGCTAATGAAGTGACGTTAAAAGATAAGCCTTAAGTTAAGACTCTTACGAAATATGGACACTTGGACCAAAAGATTCTGGCGTTTGGCTATTCGACTCCTCGCATCAGAAACATGGGAACGGAGTCAGTTTGAAGAATAGCTATGACTATAGGGACTTCTTTGAACAAAAAACCATTGAAATTTTAATGAGTGGAACCCGCTAGAAATTTGACACCTAGAGAGGCAGAATTTACAGTCCCTGAAACACTTTACACAGTATAGAGGCTGGCTTTCAAAATGTGAAGGTAGTAAAAGATTCTTTAAGCTAGAAATAACTTGGTTCCTTGTTAAAATCGTCGTGTGTCATGAACTGTGTCCGGTCAGTATCAGGATTTCTTAACCTTGGAAATACTTGTTATATTAATTCGGTATTGCAGGTCAGCTGTTTACAAATTCAATCCCACTTTTTATAATTTTTTCGATAGAAATTATGCAACATTAAACATGTACTACCCTATTGGGTTACAAACGATGACCTACAATGAGCTTGTAAGAGCGTTGGGGTTTTGGAGTAATCTACGAAGCTGTACCAAAAACCGGTGATGCGGTGCCGGCAATATGTCGGCGCGTCATCTTAGCACCAGCAATAGCGCACCAGCGAGACGGGTGGTGGCAGCCGTCTCTTTCTAGGCAATAGGCGTTTTTGAGACGATTCTAATAACAACATAAGGCAAACTTCCCACTTTAATGGCACTCGCACAAATTTTGGAGAGTGGTGTAGGTTATAAACGGTGTGGGAGTGGTTTGTTGCTCTCTAAGCACTTTTGACTATCAAAATTAACACTAGTTTTTAATTTGGGATCGATTGAACCCCTTTCCGAAGTTGATATGCCCACCGCTTCCGTACTAAGAACCTCTTGGGAACTACAAATATGTATTAGAACATTAAACCCTTCTGATTATTTTATGACAAAACTATAGCATTGTCTCTAAATGAAATCGGTCTGTATAACTTTCATTTCTCTTCTAATGAATATCCGGAATTATCAAGTAGAAATATGGGGGGGGACGGTTTAGGAGGAGGGAGAAGAGAAGAACCTTGAGGGAGTATAGGAGGGTAGGTGGGCCAAGTGAGTTTATGATTTTGACCGAGGGAAAGGATTTAAGCTGAAAGACATTATGTGTATATTTAAGATCCCCGAGATAATATCTTGAAACAGCTTTGGGAAGGATATGAAATTTTCAGGCATTCATAGGTATTCTCAAGATACTCTAGATAGGCTAGTTCGATGATCCGGATATATTCAGTTTTTTCCAGTTTACCTTGGGCCCTACGAATTGAAAATTGAAAATCGATGTTTGTTAATTAGCAAGTATTACTCGGCAAGTCATGCCGGTTTATCATGTCCTTTTCGTTTGAATATTGGTTTAGTTAACATGTCAGGCCGAAAGAGTGTCGGTATTTAGCACAAAAAGGTTCATTGATCCACCTTAGTAGTAAGAGCATATAAGATTTCACGAACACATGCACTTTCACAAGCCTGAGGCATGGATATGTGTGTGTATTTTCAAGTAATTGGGTTACCAGGGGAATTTACCTATTACTATTAACGCTACTTGCCATACCACAGAGAATATAAGATTTAACGAACACATTCACTGTCATAATCCTGAGGCTTGTATATTTGTGTTTATATTCAAGTCATTGGGTTACCAGCGTCATTTACCTATTACTATGAACGCTACTTGCCCTACCAAAGAGCATATAAGATTTCACGAAAATATGCATTTTCACAAGCCTGAAGCATGGATATGTGTGTATTTTCAAGTACGTGGGTTACCAGTGGAACTTACCTATTACTATGAACGCTACTTGACCGACCACAGAGCATATAAAATTTCACTAACACATGCACTATCACAAGCCTGAGTCGTTGATATGTGTGTGTATTTTCAAGCAAGTGGGTTACCAGGGGCATTTACCTATTACTATGAACTCTACTTGCCCTACCAAAGAGTATATAAGATTTCACGAATACATTCACGAACACATGAATATCCACTGCAGTTTCACGGATACATGGCTTACCAGGGTCAAGCACCTATTACTAGGAACGGTACATTGGCTCAGCTGACGGTTATCTTTTGTGGTAACACGCATTTTTTGGGGTCAATTGGTGTTATTGGGGTGGTTTGTATATATTGTTTAACTTGATTACTTTTTTTTTTTTTTTTTTTTTTTTTTTAAACTTGGCTACTTATGATTTAATAGAGAAAAAACCCTATAAGATATTCACACACTACATTCCGTTTTTCGTTACGTTTTAAGACATTGATTAAAGTACATTACATTTTATTAACTTTGAAAACAATGGATTCGTCTATTTTCAATGTGAGTACAATTTCATTTTATATCTGACATTTCGGTCATCTTTGGGAAAAATCGTAGTTTGGTAACCTACCACAAAATGGCAGAAACAACCACTTTGCAACTGGTTAATTTTTTTGACTAATTAAGACAGGCAATAGAACTAAGGGTACTTATTTACTTAGAAGTCTATTGTTTAGGAGCTGAAACCTACATAGTTCTCTTATAAGCTGAAATCTACGGTGCGATTTTTATCAAGTTCAGTGGCCTTTTTAGGGATGTTTTTGAAAATCAGGAAAATTTTTAAAAAGTGCTTAGCTTTCGATCGGTAATTTGGGATTAGAATAAAATGTTGATTCTTTTAATGTATTAATTGTTACAAAAGCTTCCTTTTTAGAGTTTCGGTTACTATTAGCCCGATTTGCTCCTTACTTATAGTTCGTCACCGCGTACTGTTGGAAAATGTATTTCAGTGATATTTTAGATCATAGTAGCCTAATGGTGCTTTTGGTCTTTAGAAGAAGAAGAACCAAAACAATTTAGAATCTATGCTGCTTACCTTAGTTTAAGAGCTGAAAATCTATCTAAAAAAAAATCTAAATTTGTAACAATGAGTATTTTATTTTGATAATAAAGAAAAATATAAATATTTATTTGATTGAATAAATAAGAAAATTCTCCAGCTCCCCCTTCTTTCCCCTATTTAACACCAGTTTTTTAATGTAAAAATAGGCACATATTGCACCCTGTTTAAATCAGAATAATCCGTGGATTTTTAATCTTTATGATCCAAGGACCTAAATGGACCCATTGTCCCTCCCCCCTGCCAGCTTTTTAGCAGAAAGAAAAGCATTTTTCAAATTTTTCGAACCATAATAATTTAATATTAATTAGATTTTTTTGCAATATAAACGTGGCTCAGCCACTCCACTTTTTCTTTTTTTTTCTTTTTTTTTTTTACATTATAGCAGCAAAATATTTTAAGATTATTAAAATTTAATTAAAATATAAAAAATTACCCACAGATTAAGAATCAACGCCCAAATTGTCAAAAGCGTTTTGACTATTATCTTATAGGCTGAAATTTACGGTGCGATTTTTATCAACTTCAGTGGCCTGTTTAGGGATGATTTGAAAATCAGGAAAATTTTTAAAAAGTGCTTAGCTGTCGATCTGTAATTTGTAATTAGAATAAAATGTTTATTCTTTTAATGTATTAATTTTTACAAAAGCTTTATTTGTAGAGTTTCGGTTACTATTAGCCCGATTTGCTCCTTACTTATAGTTCGTTACCACGTACTGTTGGAAAATGTATTTCAGTGATATTTTAGATCATAGTAGCCTAATGGTGCTTTTGGTCTTTAGAAGAAGAAGAAGCAAAACAATTTAGAATCTATGCTGCTTACCTTAGTTTAAGAGCTGAAAATCTATCAAAAAAAAAAATCTAAATTTGTAATATTCGATAGAAACGGCAAAGCACGCTTTTTTCTATTATGTAAATAAAATCTCTCCACCACAGCTATGTTTACAAGTTTTAATTGTTTTGAAAAACAGTTCTTTAACATTCAGAAACAAGCTTTTTCCAAACACGTTGTATTTTTCCGCTTTGAATGAGAAGCTTGCGTGTTACAAAGAGACAGTGAGAGTTTTGTGGGATCAAATTTCACAGGCTCTTAGAATAAACGGGCTTTGTCTAATTCCAATCTCGTGGCTATACTTACAAGTAGTTTCTCAACATTTATGATGACAATCAACCTCTGAACGACTTTCAGGCTATTGTGTTTTTGTGAACTTTCTGAGGGAGGAGGGGGTAACTTTTTAGTTTAAATAATTCTAGGAGGAATTGGGTTTTGTTGGCTGGTCTGTGAAACTGGTAAGTGTTAAATATTTGTTATACATACGAGTAGAAAAAAGGTTTCACTAAAAATAATGCTATTGTTTCTTTCTGAGAGAGGAGGGGGTAACTTTTTAGTTTAAAAAATATTTTTATGAATAGAAAAAACGCTTCACTACAGATAAGGCTATTGTGTTTTTGTGAACTTTCTGAGGGAGGAGAGGGTAACTTTTTAGTTTAAAAAATTTGTTTATGAATAGAAAAACGCTTCACTACAGATATGGCTTGTGTGTTTTTGTGAACTTTCTGAGGGAGGAGGGGGAAACTTTTTAGTTTAAATAATTCTAGGAAGAATTGGGTTTTGTTGGATGGTATGGAAAAATGGTACGTGTTAAATATTCGAGAAACATACGATTAGAAAAAATGCTTCACTACAGATAAGGCTATTGTGTCCTTCTGAGGGAGGAGGGGGTAACTTTTTAGTTTAAAAAATTTGTTTATGAATAGAAAAATGCTTCACTACAGATAAGGCTATTGTGTCTTTCTGAGGGAGGAGGGGGAAAATTTTTTAGTTTAAATAATTCTAGGAGATTGTGTTTTAACTCTATATGTGGTTATGAAGTTTTCCTAAGACTATGTATTAATAACAAAAAATGAGTAAAAAATAGTTTCGCATTTGAAAATTAAATTATGTTTTGGAGGCCAATTTGACCAAATTAAGAGACATATTGTTTAATTAAAATAGGAAGCTTTTTAAAAGTATAAAACGCTCTAATTTAGAGAGTATCATATTAAAAATATGCTTGGTTTAGCCTCCATCTAGGACTTCCGCTCTTTTCATTATGTATTTAAGTAGCTTGAAATTTAGCTCTTTAAGCTTGCAAGCTACCTACTGAGAAAACTAGTTTTATTTTAGGAAGTTGTTGATCAAACCCCCCAGCAAAAGCGAGCAAAGTTGGATGTCACCCCTGACAGCAATGTGAGTCATAGCAAAATACATCATGAAAATACCCCCTTACATATTTTCGAAGATTCGAGCGCTACAAGAAAACAGATAAGGATGCTTATAAAAACACAAGAAAAAGATAGACATTCACTTCTATTTAAAGGAAGAGATGTGAGGCGCTATGCTCAGTCAAACAATGCAAGGAAGCATCCTATAGTGTTTTTATGCTAAATTTCCAATTGCTCTGTGAATGTTCGTTTCTAAAAGCAGTATTTTTTTGATTTCAAATAAAATTCGTTGGCTTTTTTAATACTCCCATTACTCGAAGGGTCCAGATATTCTTAGAATATAGTTTATATCCTAGCCCCCTGCGATATAACCTATTCATCACTTGAAAAGGTCATTTTTAGCCTAATTACGTAGGTACTAAAGAAACATTGAACTTTTTATCTGATTTTGTGTGTTTTCGCAAGGAAATAGTTGATCTTTAGCAAACTTAGCCATAGTTACTTGAAACTCTTCATAAATATCTTAATTTTTAGCCTAATTGCGTAGTTAGTAAAGGATCATTGAAATATCTTCATTTTTAGCCTAATTGCGTAGCTACTAAAGGAACATTTTTGTTCTATCTATTGGTATAAATATTCCGTTTTTTTTTTGTTTTTTTTTAGAGTTTCGGTTAAAATTTAGCCTTACGTGCCTGAAATCAAGAATTAGAATATTTAATTAGCTGTTTGGGTTTTCAGAAATAGTTTTTAGATGTTCTTGGGTGTTAGGTTCCTGGAGAGTTTTATGACTCCTCCCTCCAATGAATTCAGATGGTTTTAGGACTCATCCCCCTAGCCATAACTCCATTCAACCTTGATCGAAGATATAAAAGTTTGATGAAGTATTTTTCTGTTTAACAACCACATTAATAACTTCCAAGATGATAGGATTGTATGACACAGAATTTATCGGTTTGAAAAAATCAGCTTGTGGTGTTATATTTGAATGGGCATTTTTATTATTGTCTATGGAACTTGAAGAAATTGACTGTTATCATTGGATAGTGAACTATAACATGTTTGAGTATGATAAGAGCTTGTGGAGTACTACATTATGTCATATAAACAGACTTGGATTCTATGATAGAGTGATTACACCACTTAATAATGCGGGTCGGGAACTGAGAAATGTTCAGGAGGAAGTCGGTGAAATTTGCAGCTTTTTCGGGGTTGAAGCGCTCTACGTAAAGGGCAATGTACCTACAGATAAAGTTTTAATTCAAAAGTGTGACCCTAGGATTCCACTTTTCAATCTAGAAGAGATTAAGTGTCCTAAATTTGAGGGGGGTTATCACCGTCCTTAAGACGATGTTAGGTTCTTCGCACAGTGGATACCTAAGAACATACCTGATCGTGATAAATCCATTAGACATGGTAAAAAACTTTTCTATATCATGGGACCATCGTTTGTGGATGTTTAAGAGTGAACTCTAAGTACTATTTTTTATGTAAACATTTGTTGTTGTGTTTTTTTTTTCTAAAAAAAAAAAAAAATGTTAATACGTTTAAGCAATAAATATATTTAAGATTAAACCGTCTTTATTATTTAGAATAGTTCTATTGTAAGCAAGTAACAAACTCTTTCCTGTGTTTTGGAGGAGATGGGATGAATGTGTACTGTATAATACACAAGTGATGTTTTGCACAGTGTTGTCAATTTTAAATAGTTTAGAAATAAAAAAAAATAACAAGAAATGGCTGAAAAGTGTTTTGAGGGAGTTGAGTTGCACGAGGGTTGACTTGCACGAGGGTTCAGTTACATGCGGATTCATTTACACGGGGATTAGTTAAATGGCTTTATTATATCTTTTCAGAACAAATTATTATTTTAGGGAATTATTTCGGTGAAACAGTTAGAGACATTTTAAAAGATGATTTTAGAAGAGGATTTGAGAGTGAAACTCTTTGGTCGTTATAATACACAACTTCCATTTGAACAGTGTTGTGAGGTCCCTTACCACAACCCCAAAGGGCTCCGATCCCCCCTCCCCAACCCCGAACGAAGCCCCCCGTCGTCAAAGGTTCTCTGGGCTCCCAAAGGGCCCCCGGCGCGCCAATGGCTCCGGAGTCCACCATTATAATACTTTTTAAGGCTTTATTATATCTTTTCAGAACAAATTATTATTTTAGGGAATTATTTCGGTGAAACAGTTAGAGACATTTTAAAAGATGATTTAAAAGATGACTTTAGAAGAGGATTTGAGGGTGAAACTCTGTGGTCGTTATAATACACAAGTTCCATTTGAACAGTGTTGTGAGGTCCCTTACCACAACCCCCAAGGGCTCCGACGCCCCCACCCCACCCCCGAAGGAAACCCCCGGTCCTCAAAGGTTCTCTGGGCTCCCAAAGGGCCCCCCCGGCGCCCCAAAGGCTCCAGAGTCCCCCATTATAATACTTTTAAGTTTCTTTCTTCTTATCAGATTCAAACGCTTAATACCCACAAGCTTATGCGAGTCAAATTTCATCTTAAAGTGCCAACGTATCTGATAGAATAATTTAAGTCTTATGATCAATTTCATAAAACCTATAATTTTCACCTTTTTCTTCATTAAGTATCAATTACTTCAAGAAATTAATTCCACATTTTTGCAGATAGGAGCTTGAAACTTCCGAAGTAGGGTTATTGGTTTTTAGAGTTTCGGTTATTATTGAGTCGTGTCGCTCCTTACTTACAGTTCGTTAGCACAAACACAAAAATTTTATAACTTTTAACATTTAAATATTGGCAAATCCAAAACACCAGTGCAATGATATTTGCAAGTGTGTTTAGGTGTTTAATTCCAATTAATAGGTACGTAATGTCAATAAAACCTTTAATTCTCACCTTTTTCTTCATTAACTATTTTGACTAGTTTCTTTTTTCATCTATCTTGCGCAGCTTACAGCTGATAGAGCATTACCAATTCTACTTTAGGTACTTTTGACTATCTTGGAAAGGGATTAGGTTAGAACAATTAAACTTTCAGGAATGGGTCTACAGGCTAAACTGGTCATGATAAAAAAAAAGATAGTTTCATTTTTTAAGGTTAATTTAGCTACTTTTGGCTATCTTGGAAAGGGGTTCGGTTAGGAAAATGAAACTTTCAGGAATGGGTCTACAGGCTAAACAGTTCATGATAAAAAAAAATTCGCGCCCAACTTATATTAATTTCTACTCGTTTTGAGTCTGACTCGGTTTATTAGAAACCACTGTTCGCAATCCATGTCTCCCTTAAAAGGATCTGTTTGTATAGTTTCTTTCATCATCGATCTTGCTCGGCCTACAGCTATTGCAACATTAGCCATTCTACTTTAGGTAGTGTCGGCTCTCCTTGATTGGTAATAATTAATGAAAATGGAATTCTCAGGAATGAGTCTACAAGCTAAACAGTTCATGATAAAAAAAGATAGTTCCATTTTTTAAGGTTTAGCTACTTTTGGCTATCTTGGAAAGGGGTTAGGTTAGGAAAATAAAACTTTCAGGAATGGGTCTATAGGCTAAACAGTTCATGATAAAAAAATTCGCGCCCAACTAATGTTAATTTCTGCTCGTTTTGAGTCGGACTCGGTTAATTAGAAACCACTGTTTGCAATCCATTCCTCCGTTGAGAGGACCTGTTTGACTAATTTCTCTGATCATCTATCTAGCGTGGCTAACATCTGATAGAACATTACCAAATCTACTTTAGGTACTTTTGGCTATCCTTGGAAGGGGTTAGGTTAGGAAAATGAAACCTTCAGGAATGGGTCTACAGGCTAAGCAGTTCATGATAAAAAAAGATAGTTTCATTTTTTAAGGTTAATTTAGCTACTTTTGGCTATCTTGGAAAGGGGTTAGGTTAGGAAAATGAAACTTTCAGGAAAGGGTCTACAGGCTAAACAGTTCATGATAAAAAAAGATAGTTTCATTTTTTTAAGGTTAATTTAGATGAGTTTATGTGCGCGCACATAACCT
>NC_142805.1:8965189-9015727 GCF_049724085.1 Artemia sp. Qi Xiang Cuo
TAATTTGCCAAGAATCTTAAACCAGCGGAGAGTAAAGAATGCCCTTCCATGCAATTAGGTGTATAATGGTAGTCCAATTTTAACATATAAATTTACAAAAACAATTGGTCAAATGATTTTTAACTATAATTAAATACTTAAAAGAATGGACGGGGGGAGTAATTGGAAACCGGTTTGTAATTGTGAGCAATTTCTACCGAATTGTGGATCAAACTTATAAGCATATTGTAACGGGGGATTTGTCCATTATAAAGCATCGTGATCTTCAAAAGATAATAAAAATGGGGGCTAAGTTCCGTCTTTCTTACCACATAAGGCCAGCAGATATTCTTAGGGGATTAAAGAATGATTTAAACGTATTTATTGATAATTGGTGCAAGAAGGAGAAAATTAATAAAGATAGATTTCAGAATTGGATAAATTTGATTTTGACTAGTGTAAGAAATAGCATGTATAGAATTAATCCAACAGATTCTGTGAAAAATTCAATATTTTTTAATGCCAATATGAAACAAGCAATTGCTAATTTACAGAATGAATTTACAATTGTACCAGTTGATAAAGCTAGCAATACTTTTGCCATAATTTGTCAGAAACTCTATTGTGATATTTTATCAAGAGAGTTACAAACAACAAATACATACGAAAAGGCCCATATAGAGGAGAATAGTTTAATTGAAAATATAGAAGAAAGAATTTTGAACAAATTAAATATTAAAATAAATGATAATGAAAAACAGTTTCCTTTCTTATATTGGACGATAAAATTTCATAAAAATCCACCAAAACCACGTTTTATTGCTGGGGCAGCAAGGTGTCCAACCAGAATTGCGGCTACTGATCTATCTTTAATTTTAGGAGAAATTAAAAATAAATTTAAAGCATATTGCTCTGGAATTAAAAAATTTTCTAACTTTAACCCATATTGGAGTGTTAATAACTCGTTACAAGTGATAGATTCTTTGGTGAATGATTTCAGCTAAAAGAGTCGATTCATTTTATTTTACTACTCTGTATACAAATCTGTCAGTTAATTTAGTATTCGAAAAATTAAAAAGGTGATTAAGAATTCTTTTCTTTTGTCTAATATCAGATTTTTGAAAATTGATGCTTTTAATTAAAAATCCCGATGGACTAATTTTTTTACAAGTACTGTTAGTTAAAGATTTTATAGCTTGGATATGATATACGATTTATTGGAATTAGTTCTGTTTAATACATTTATAAGATTTAATGGGAATTTATATAAGCAAACTGTATGTATTCCTATGGGTGGGAATGCAAGTCCATTCATAGCAGACCTGTTTTTAAGTCAATTAGAATATGAATACATGATAAATAAAAACAGCCCAAACAACGTAAAATATAACCTTTCAAATAATAAAAGATATCTGGACGATCTCTTGGTAATAAATTGTGCAGAGTTTATTGAGATTTCAAAAAATATTTATCCACAAGAGTTAATTCTTGAGCCTAGCTATGGGATGGGACACTCCGACCATTTCTTAGATTTAAATATTAATATTTCAAATAATAATAAATTAGTTTTTAAATTATATAATAAAACGGATGATTTTAATTTTGAAGTAATTAATTTTCCATATCTTGAAAGTAATATACATTCAAATATTACTTATTCGGCTTATTATTCCCAATTATTTAGGTATGCAAAAATATGCAGTAATTACGCAGATTTTAAAATTAGATGTAAAAAGCTGAGCGAAAAACTTATCTTAAGAGGTTTTTCTGCCAAAAAAATTAGTTGGCAATTCAAAAAATTTAGTTTCATGTATCATGAACTCTTAAGTAAATATACAAAAAATTATAAAGAAATACTGAATGATATTTTAATATAATATCTCGCAGGTTGAGTTTCTAGGGGTTTCAAACAAGCTTGAGGATCTTTAAATTGGTAATTGGTTCCCGATACCAATAAAAGATACATCTGGAAATGTCTTCATTTGTTCCAGAATGGTCTCTTTCAGTGACCTCTGGGATTTGATTATGGAAACATTGAAACACTTTTTGTATGTAATTTGTATTAGCTTGACTAGTATGCATGTATTTCATAGGTTTGACCTGACATAGGGTTACCATATAGATCTTATGGTAGAGGCGCCACCGTGCTGGGTAAAGAATGTAAAGCCTCAAAACCCGTTAAGGCCGGTGGTATTCTTCGGATGAGCCCTAAATGGAAGGTTTTACTTGGAAATATTTTGCTAGATTAAAGGTGCTTTTGCTGGTAATTTTACATCGACTTACATTTATTGATGACAACTTTGCATGGATTTGGACTTTTCTATTTGGTTGATGGTTTGGGTATACTGTTTGGTCCTAGGTAGTTGGATGGATGTGTAAGGTTAGAGCCTCGTTCACATGCACATTTGTCTCAATTGCTGGATTAGGACGACAGTTTTTTTTTTGTTTTTTTTTTTTTTTTTTGTTTTTTTTTTTTTTTTCTAAGTAATTACCTCTAAAACATAATAGGAAGCCAGGTTGGATTTAGTGCTGGTGGAGAAATCATAAAAATTCCTCCCCGACGGACCTTAACCCTGGTTCAGGTTTTACCTGAAATTGATGATTATTTGGCGAATTTATCACTTATTTTAAAAGCGTTGCTTAAGCAAATGTTCTATTTAGGGTAGTGTTTTTTTTTTTTTTTTTTTTTTTTTTTTTTTTTTTTTTTGTATGATTAGTTAGAGTAACCTTATTAATTGTGCACTGTTGGCTTGGCTTTTGGAGATGTTTTGGATTTTTCTATTGTTTGTCGTTTTGGTTTTATTTGATTTCGTATTTTATATTGAATAATATTGAAAAGGATTATATTCGAAAGGGTTTGCCGAATATTAGTAAGTGTAATGGTCGTTGTTTTATTTGTCAAGATCACTTCATCCCTCGAAATTATTTTAAAAGCACTTTATATAATAAAAAGTTTCAATGTTTATGAACTGGACAGGAAAATTGTAAAACAAATAATATTATCTATTTACTAGAATGTAAAAAGTGTCAATTACAAAATGTGGGGGACATAATTAATAATATATATAAGATACTTTTGTTAAATAAAACTCCAGTTACCAAAGAAAAAAATAACAATTATATAGTTCAACAGATTAATAATTCTCGTCGATAGGTATCTAGTTGAACTATTACAATTTTATAAAATTTGGAAATAGAAAACTTTACTAAAGAGGAAAAAAATAATAAATTACGCAGACAAGAAGAGTATTGGATCCATGCTCTGGGTACTGCGTATCCTTTTTGGCTAAATGATCGAGTTGCGAAACACGGAGACATGTCAAATGTAGTTGCTAATTGTATCAATGGGCTAACTGAGCACCCTTCTTTTAATTGCCCCACTAAACGTAAAAACCGATCAAGAGGACATATGAAAAATAATAAAAAGAATTATTTAGATTTAAGCGCATTTTTAATCGATTTAGGTTACATATTTGAGAATAATGGAATGACTAGTTTAATACAATCTTTAAATAAGTTATCAAAGAATAATTTAATAAAAGTTTTCTGGATTGCAAAAAATAGTACAACATGTAACTCAAAAAATAAATTAATTTATGATGCAGTTTGTATTTTAGCTAAATCAAAATTTATATCAAAATATATTAAATCTGAAAAAATTGTAAATAAGGATAATAGATTATATTTGTCTATTAATTTTTGTTCTAAACAAATAGAAGATATGAATTTGACAAGAATCTTAAACCAGCGGAGAGTAAAGAATGCCCTTCCATGCAATTTGGTGTATAATGGTAGTCCAATTTTAACATATAAATTTTCAAAAACAATTGGTCAAATGATTTTTAACTATAATTCAATACTTAAAGAACTGGACAGGGGGAGTAATTGGAAACCGTTTTGTAATTGTGAGCACTTTTTACTGAATTGTGGATTAAACTTATAAGCATATTGTAACGGGGGATTTGTCCATTATAAAGCATCGTGATCTTCAAAAGATAATAAAAATGGGGGCTAAATTCCGTCTTTCTTACCACATGAGGCCAGCAGATATTCTTAGGGGATTAAAGAATGATTTAAACGTATTTATTGATAATTGGTGCAAGAAGGAGAAAATTACTAAAGATAGATTTCAGAATTGGATAAATTTGATTTTGACTAGTATAAGAAATAGCATGTATAGAATTAATCCTACAGATTCTGTGAAAAAATCAATATTTTTTAATGCCAATATGAAACAAGCAATTGCTAATTTACAGAATGAATTTATAATTGTACCAGTTGATAAAGCTAGCAATAATTTTGCCATAATTTGTCAGAAACTCTATTGTGATATTTTATAAAGAGAGTTACAAACAACAAATACATACGAAAAGGCCCATATGGAGGAGAAGAGTTTAATTGAAAATATAGAAGAAAGAATTTTGAAAAATTTCAATATTAAAATAAATGATAATGACACACAGTTTCCTTTCTTATATTGGACGATAAAATTTCACAAAAATCCACCAAAACCACGTTTTATTGCTGGGGCAGCAAGGTGTCCAACCAGAATTGCGGCTACTGATCTATCTTTAATTTTAGGAGAAATTAGAAATAAATTTAAAGCATATTGCTCTGGAATTAAAAAATTTTCTAACTTTAACCCATATTGGAGTGTTAATAACTCGTTAAAAGTGATAGATTCTTTGGTGAATGATTTCAGCTAAAAAAGTCGAGTCATTTGATTTTACTACTTTGTATACAAATTTGTCACTAAATTTATTATTCGAAAAATTGAAAAAGGTGATAAATAAATCTTTTCTTTTGTCTAATATCGGATTTTTGAAAATTGATACTTTTAATAAAAAAGACCGATGGACGAATTTCTTTAGAAGCACTATTAATTCAAGATGTTATAGCTTGGATATGATATGCGATTTATTGGAATTTGTTCTATTTAATACATTTATAAGATTTAATGGGAATTTATATAAACAAACCGTAGTTATTCCTATGGGTGGGACTGCAAGTCCATTCATAGCAGACCTGTTTTTAAGTCAATTAGAATATGAATATATTATAAATAAAAATAGCCCAAACAACGTAAAATATAACCTTTCAAATAATAAAAGATATCTGGACGATCTCTTGGTAATAAATTGTGCAGAGTTTATTGAGATTTCAAAAAATATTTATCCACAAGAGTTAATTCTTGAGCCTAGCTATGGGATGGGATACTCCGACCATTTCTTAGATTTAAACATTAATATTTCAAATAATAATAAATTAGTTTTTAAATTATATAATAAAACGGATGATTTTAATTTTGAAGTAATTAATTTTCCATATCTTGAAAGTAATATACATTCAAATATTACTTATTCGGCTTATTATTCCCAATTATTTAGGTATGCAAAAATATGCAGTAATTACGCAGATTTTAAAATTAGATGTAAAAAGCTGAGCGAAAAACTTATCTTAAGAGGTTTTTCTGCCAAAAAAATTAGTTGGCAATTCAAAAAATTTAGTTTCATGTATCATGAACTCTTAAGTAAATATACAAAAAATTATAAAGAAATACTGAATGATATTTTAATATAATATCTCCCAGGTTGAGTTTCTAGGGGTTTCAAACAAGCTTGAGGATCTTTAAATTGGTAATTGGTTCCAAATACCAATAAAAGATACATCTGGAAATGTCTTCATTTGTTCCAGAATGGTCTCTTTCAGTTACCTCTGGGATTTGATTATGGAAACATTGAAACACTTTTTGTATGTAATTTTTATTAGCTTGACTAGTATGCATGTATTTCATAGGTTTGACCTGACATAGGGTTACCATATAGATCTTATGGTAGAGGCGCCACCGTGCTGGGTAAAGAATGTAAAGCCTCGAAACCCGTTAAGGCCGGTGGTATTCTTCGGATGAGCCCTAAATGGAAGGTTTTACTTAGAAATATTTTGCTAGATTTAAGGTGCTTTTGCTGGTAATTTTACAACGACTTACATTTATTGATGACAACTTTGCATGGATTTGGACTTTTCTATTTGGTTGATGGTTTGGGTATACTGTTTGGTCCTAGGTAGTTGGATGGATGTGTAAGGTGAGAGCCTCGTTCAAGTGCACATTTGTCTCAATTACTGGAATAGGACGACAGTTTTTTTTTTTTTTTTTTTTTTTTTTTTTTTTTTTTTTTTTTTTGACAAGTAATTACCTCTTAAAAATATATATATATATATATATATATATATATATATATATATATATATATATATATATATAAAGTACAAATCTTCGTCACTGTTTGTATGATAGAGGCAGTGTAGTCTGATACGTCCTCTTGACCACCTATGTGGGCATAGTGTGTTTCCATTAGTTCAAAACAATTTCAGTATTTCACAAAATTGTGATACGCCCATATCAGCAATCTGCATGCACACAGTATGTTTTGATTTAGTTCAACTTTTCCATCAACGTTTCGTTGATAGAATTTAATTTTCCATCAACGATGCTTATTTCAATATCCTGAGCCTTAGGCCTTAGTAGTCCTCGCTGCAAAAGTAGTAGTTTTACTGATAGTAGTGGTGGTGGTTGTGGTAGCAGTAGAAGCAGTGGCAATTGTACTAGTATAAGCGTGCAAATATTGCATTTTTGGTCAATGGATCTTACCTCTTATCATTTCTTGAAAGTTGCAAATTAATGTACTCTGTCTTTTCTGAATTATGGCCTTTTGAAAACCCATATACACATACAATGTCTTGATCTAGTTCAACACTCCCCTCAACATTCCCCGAAACACTCAGCTTAATGTCCTTCGTATTTGGGGAAAGTAGAAGTCAAACATGCATAACTTTGCTTAATAATATATACTATATATAACCAATTAACAAATCGCCTAACTTACAGCCCTTGCCTTGAGGCCTTGGGAGGGGTGTGGTAATGTGGTTCTTATGTTATTAAGTGGTGTAGTTGTAGATATCTTTATTCTCCCTTTATAGGGTAGATAAACTATTGCCTTAGCTAAAGCAATTACACTTTATTAGCGTTCCTTAGTCTATGACTTGACTAATGCGGCGCACCACCTGGTCGTTTTTAAGGGACTGAATGTAGATTAAAAAGAGTCCGGCAATAACACAATACTTTTATTTAGTTAACACGTAATGATCCAAGGTTTGATAATACATAAATAGTTTACTGGGACTGGTTGTCCCAAGTAGACAACAAGTCTCGGAAATTATAATAATATATAATAAGATACTTAGACACTTACAATAATTCGACAATATTACAAAGTATTTCTAAATCAACGGACCAGAGGTCAGTCCGGGATAAAGTTAGTATCAGTCTACCCCTTCCCATAAAATGTATCTTTTATACATTTTTATCAACCACACCTTCCTGTACCCAACCAACGCAATTAGCTAGGAAGTGGTGATTTCTCAATTTCCCGTTAAGCAGAAAACTTTATAGGATATGTTCCTTATCTTAATAAAAATTGATATTTCCAAACTTTGTGTTTGCGTCTTAATATATTTTTACTAAATTCCAAATTGACTTAAATTAGAAGCTTTACCACAATACTCCCCATTTAAAGAAAAGTTGTCCGAACTCTCAATATTTTACTTTTAAAACAACATAATTTTGTTTACAGCTATTATGCTGCCATCTTTGGGTCATTATATGCATATACCCTCAATGGGTTTCCTTAGGGTCATATTTCTGGTCCAATAAGGCCATGCTCTTTTTTGTCGAAGGATTTCAATTTGCAATTCATCCTTGTTTCTCTTTTTCTCTGTCTCTAGGACTAAAAATACTCTTTTTACCCTTTTCATATGCATCATCTGTTTTAGCTTGACCCCAAGCGGCTTAAACATTATATTAGTGGTTCTGCTTAAATTAGATTTCAAGTCATATTAGAAACGTCTATGAACCATTTGATTTTAAATTTAATTCCCATTGATAATTTAATTTATCTGTGTGATGTGGTTGATATACCGTTTAGAAATGCCTTGGATAAATTACACATAACAATTTTGGTTTTTAAATTTTCACATAATTTTCTAGTACAAAGCATTTTCACATATTTCAATACTAAAAGCCTTGAGGTTATGTAGCATATTCTCTAGGCCTAAATTAAGTTCTGATTTTATCTCACTTTCTGATGAACTTGTAGTAAAGTCTGTAATAATGCATACAGTTTCCAAAATATCAGTTTATCAGGTATGGTTTGGTTTCTGGGTATGAGGTGATAGTATCAGTATACATTTGAAGTGGCTTCAAAATTGGTTACTTTCCAAAATGTGTCAAAAAATGATTGTAAAAAATGGATCCGAAAGAACGTTACGAAAAATTTGATTTCCAAAAAAAAGCTAAGGCTGTATCTAAAATAAATATTCACATTAGAATAAACAGAAAGCATAATTTGTTACCTATATATAGTAAAAGGTATCACTCAAAATTTGTATTTATCACTGCAGTATTTTTTTTAAACGAAAGTTAATTACTTTTAATTACTTTTTCCTCTTTTTACTCTTAATATATAATTATTAATCACTTAACAGATTGCTTCAAATTAAAAACATTTATACGTTGACTCGAATTCAAACATTTATATATAACATTAAGTCACTAGTTAAAACTTAAAGAAAATAAAAACATAGTATATATATATAGACAAGCATTGTGTAATAACTGACACAAGTAATTTTTTTAAGTCGCAAAACTAGATAGGATATTTAACTGCTGGTTGAAACTTAGAGCATTTAAAAAAAAAACACGATACAGACTAGCATTGGAATTACTTCCAATTAGTGTTTTGTTAATTGCTTATAAAGTATCAATGTAGAATACTTCTTGAATGATATAAAAATAAAATAAAACACAAATACTCAACATATTAATTCACTATATTTACATGGATAGTTTAGGTTATATATATATATATATATATATATATATATATATATATATATATATATATATATATATATATATATATATATATATATATATATATATATATATATATATATATATATATATATATATATATATATATATATATATATATATATATATATATATATATATATATATATATATATATATATATATATATATATATATATATATATATATATATATATATATATTTTACAATTCTTGATTGAGCCTTTTTTCCATTTTTTTTCTATTGTATAAAAATTTTTCAGGGGACACAAATCCATTTCTAATAGCCAAAGTTCGAGCAAAGCTGCTCGAAGTTTTGCTAATTCGAGCGCCGCTAAAAGCAAAGTCAATTTGCTTACCCCTTCTGATAAGGTCATTTTGATTTTTTTTTTTTTTTGCAACCTTATTTAGTATCCTTGACCCAGTTTTTCCGCAATGCCACCATTTGTGGTAATGTGGTTCTTATGTTAATAATTGGCGTAGTTATAGATATATTTATTCTCCCTTTATAGGGGAGATGAACTATGGCCCTAAGGTAATTAAGCTTTGGTAACGTGCCTTAGGCTATGACCGAACTAATGAAGCGAACCAGTTGGGTATTTTCGAGGGACTAATTCTAGATTGTAGAGAGATTGGCTATAACACAATACTTTTATTCAGTTAACATATACTGATCCAAGGTTTGATAATACATATATATTCTACTGAGACGGGTTGTCCCAAGTAGACCACAAGTCTCAGAAACTATAATAATATACAATAAGATACTTAGACACTTACAATAATTCGAAAATATTACAAAGTATTTCTAAATCAGCGGACCAGAGGTCAGTCCGGCATAAAGTTAGTATCAGTCTATCCCTTCCCATAAAATGTATCTTTTATACATTTTTATCAACCACACCTTCCTGTACCAAACCGACGCACTTAGCTAGGAAGTGGTGATTTCTCAATGTCCCGTTAAGCAGAAAATTTTGTAGGATATGTTCCTTATCTTAATAAAAAGGGGTATTTCGAAACTTTGTATTTGCGTCTTAATATATTTTTACTAAATTCCAAATTGACTTAATTAGAAGCTTTACCAAAGGGGGGAGGGGTTGACATCGCCAAACGCATAATTACTAAACCTTTCAACAATGCTGAAAAAAGCAGCCGTCTCAAAACTTTGTTTTGATGTTTATTTTGGGAAAAATGGGTGGAAGGGGGGGGTTGCTGAAGGCTCTCAAATCACCTTTGACTCTTAAAAGGGAACTAGAACTTTCAATGTCAAATCAAATGAGTCTCATCTGAATTTTATATGACCACCCATTCCATAAAAACCTTATATACCCCCTTGTATAACTCACAACCCTTGGCAGGGGGCAGGGGGTTTAGTCAATCTTGGAGTCATTGTTATATGTTGTTTGGACTCTTTTGAAAAAAAGATTATCTCACCATTTCAATCAGATGCGTTTGGTTAAAAGAGGGACAGTTTTAATTGCCTCCCATCACTTTTGACTCTTACAAGGGAACTAAAAATTCTAATTTTCATCCAAATGAACCTCCTCTAAAGTTTATACACCCATCCCTTCCATAAAAAACCTTGAATAACCCCAAGGCATAACTTACAACCTTTGCGCCCAGGCACTAAGGGTCTGTTTCAACCCGAAAAGCCTTGATATATGATCTTTGAACTATTTGAATAAAATGGTTATCCCAAAATTTATATTGGATACATTTTGGTAAAATACGACGTGTGTGAGGGGGGGGGGGGGTAGCTGCCCTCTGATCCCTTTGACTCTTAAAAGGGTACTAGAACTTCTAATTACCAATCCAATGAGCACCCCTCAAAATTTATAGGACCACTCTTTCTATAAAAACCTTATATGCCCTCAGGGTAAAACTTACAGCCCTTGCCTTGAGGGCTATTGGGGGTGGGGGGGGGGTTCATCCTCAAAGACCTAATTTAAATACCCTTTAACTACGCTGAATTAAAAGGCTATCTCAAAAATTTGATTGAATGTGTTTGGGGAATGATGGGCATGGGGGCTGGTTGCCCTCCAATCACTTTTGACTTTTGAAAAGGGACTAGCCCTTTCAAATTTTAATCAAATGAAACCCTTTCGAGCTTTCTACGAAACTCAAGTGTTCTGGTCTAAAAAAAAACCATTGTGCAAACCTCGTTCCTTACTTAGACAACAATATTGCGTTGCCTAATTGCGCTACATTTATGAAAATCTAGGGAACAGGGTCACCATTTTTTATGGCAATAAAAATAAAAGACATTTTTCAATGTGTATACAAAAAAAGGAGTTTTTGAAATCTCAATGGGGAAATTTAATGAGGGGACTAAAGAATCCTGTGCACCCCTTCCTGATTAACACCACTGCAAACAGAGTTCCTGTGTATAGATAAAGCGTCTGGAATACGGGTATGTTCCTTGACAATAAACAACCTTAACTTGTCTTATGTTAAGCAGCCTGACTTCGGAATAATTTCTCTTTTTTATGTGATGCTGTGTTTATATCATTATGCTTCAAACGAAAAACCTGTCTAACCTCACATTTCACAATTTTTCAAGAGAGAAAATAAACCGAAGTTCACATAGTCTTCCTTAGAACAGACAGGAAGGAGAAAAGACAGTCTTCAACAAACCTCTTTTAAACCAACTTCCAAGTCTATTTCTAATAATTTCTTTCACTTTCCACATTTTTTTTCAAATTTCATAGGAATTTACTTTCCTAGAAAAGGGAGGGACTAGGGATGGGTAAATTGGATGGAAAAATTGGATGAAACTTGCTAGATACACTCTAAGCCAAGGGTACATATCAATCCAAAGATAGATGATTTCCCGAACTCTTATGGGCCAACTAGACCTCTACAGCTGCAACCAGCGGATCAGGACCTACTAGTTTTCAATCGTTGTCCATACAACTGGCTATACAATATTTTGATTCGATTCATCGAATTAGGTTCAAAAAATTTCAGGTAAGTTTAAAAGTTTACTTATCGTAATCAAAACAGTTTGGTAAAGTGATTAAAATATAATTTTGTTTTATATCAAATTGTGTTATAAATTTGTATATCAAATTGTGTTTATATCAATGTTGGGGTTCCACCCCTTGTTAATTTCTTTTCAGATAAATGACCTGTTTTCTTTTCTTTAATTTCATTTGCCTATAAGATAATTTTCAATCGTAAAGGCAACCATTTTGCAAGAGAAAATAAATTGACTAGAATATAATTCAGTATGAATCATCACATCGGCTTGCTAAAATTCAAGTCATTGATTCTGAAAATATATATAGGGCAAATTCAATTGAGGGACTCGGTATATCTGATTGGCCAGCGTCGCACTAAGCCACACCCCAAGTGCCAAGATTCTTTAAGTGTTCAAATATTATTTTTTAGTCTGTATTGAGAGTCGACTTTGAGACCCCGTGTGGGGATTCCTATATGTGGTTTTGTGCACTTTTTTCGGAAGATTACAAGTAAGCTATTTTCTAAACTGTATAGACCATTTTTCCAGGAACCCAGACAGGATAGGAAAAGTTGCGAGAAATGCCGTCATTATTGTATTTGCAAGGGTTTCGTTTATCCTCCATGGAGATAGCTAAAAATATTAGTCGTAACCCAGGTTGGGCACCCTTGGCCAAGATTTCGGCTATTTACAGTTCGATCAAGTGATTATACCCTGGAGCAGGGTATACCGTAAATTGGGTATTAACATACTCTATATTTGCGGAACAATAGTGGTAACAGCGGGCATTCCAATATAATATATGGCGCCAGCGAAGCTTCCCTCCAGTAAGTGGTGTAGCACCATTTTTGCACCAATATCTGGTGACACCCGTGGCATACCACTATAACAATAAATAATATCAATAATATTCTTTTCTTATTACAAATTGTGGTTTTGAATTTAATTTTTCTTCAAAATTGAAGATTGGAGCCAACCCAAAAATGGACCCATCCAATGCAATCTTCATTCTCCATCCCCATCTCCCTCATCCAATGGACATCATTTGCCATCTATAGTATGCTCAATGCTATTGTTGCCGAGTTTGCATCTTTGCTGGTAATTTGAAATAGTTTCTGAATTATTTTGAGTTTTTTTCCTGCTGTTGTTTAATCTCTAAAGATAGATTTTTTGCCAAGTAGCGTTCGTATGACCTTCTCCAATTATTAGAATAAGCCCTTTTCCCTGGGTATTTTCACCAACGCCATCTTTTTTCTCAGGTACATTGGTATGCCATCTATAATATTAATTTTTATAGCGACAATGACTCTCAAGATCAAACTTGTGCCTCCTTTTTTCTAGTATAATAAATATCTGTAAAAAACCAAAGTTCACATAATTTACGGCCCTTGATGCCTCCGGGATTGTGATATCCCTGGAAGCATATTTATTTATATTTTCTACTACAGATACGGATGTAAAAAAAGGTTCAAGGACAGTGACTGGTTAATCTCCAGCCACTTTTAATTTTAAAAAAGACACTAAAACTGTCAATTTCCGATTATATACACATCCTTCGACTTTTATACACCCACGAGTGGGAGGGATTGAGGAGGGGACAGCCTCTTTCTATACGAGACAAATTCTGTTCGTTTCAGGGTTCAAAGTTGTTATTTACTTTCGTATGACAATACTTCTAACTGTTCTTAAATAGCTGAAAAGGCAGTCATGTTTTGTTTTGGTTGTCAGCTACCGATCCCACAGAAAAATTTGTACAGGAAGTCCGAAAAGAGCTTTCTTATCTAAAAGGAAAAGGTGAAATTACAGATCAGTTGTACAAAAGGTTTTACCCACGCGGTTGCACGTCCCCTCGCTTTTATGGTCTTCCTAAAGTTCATAAGCCCGGTAATCCTCTTCGACCCATTGTTTCTTCTTTTAATTCTCCTACAGCAAAAATAGGAAAATTCTTATCAGTGATATTTCCCCCACTAATTCAGGCTCAAAAGTCCTATATTAAAAATTCCGCTGATTTTGTTTCCAAGGTAAAGCAAGTTTTGGTTAAACCAAATACAAGAATTGGCAGTTTTGATGCAGATTCAATGAATACCAATTATGATCCTCAAAAGGTCGAACTGATTTTGGAGCAAAAACTTAATTCTAACCCGTCTATATCAGAAAAATCTACTCTTTTGAAACAGACACTTCTTTCGCTTACAGCCCTTTGTAGCATAACTTCCTTTTAACTTCCCTTATATAGGCATTTTTTATAGACAGAAATATGGGCTCTCCATGGGTGCCCCCTTTCTCCAATACAGGCTGATATTTTCATGGAAGACCTTGAAGAAAGGGCTATTTTGCAAAGTTCTTGTAAGCCTGAGTTTTGGGTTCGTTTTAAAGATGACATTTTTTATTTATGGGAGCATTGTGACGAGTCTCTGGGTTCTTTTCTTCACTTGCTCAATTCCTTGGATCCAAAACTGAAATTTACTCAGGAATCAGAGATAGAGAGGCGTCTTCCTTTCTTAGATGTTCTGGTGCACCAAAATGATTCATGTTTCGAGTTTAGTGTATATAGAAAGCCCACACATAATGACCGTTACTTAAGTTATTCATCCAATCATTCTCCTGCTGTGAAAAGAGGAGTTGTCACTTCTCTAGTTGATAGAGCATTGAAAGTTTGTTCAACACGTTTCTTGGATTTAGAACTCAACCACCTTAGAGATATTTTATTTGGGAATGGTTATCCAATTAGTTTAATAAATTCTGTAATTGCAAAACGCATTAAAAGATTATCAGATAGTTCCACAGATAACACAAATCAAAGGGAAAATTCAGTTTATCTTGGTCTCCCATACTTTAAAGGGATTTCAGACCACATTTCAAAAAATCTAAGGAAAAATAACATTTACACTTATTATATACCCAGAAAAACTATCAGGTCCCAAATTTATCAAGGTAAAGACCCTATCCCAATAGGTGAAAACTCCGGTGTCTACAGAATTCCTTGTTCGTGTGGTCTTTGGTATATCGGAAGAACTAATCAGCAACTAACTGATAGATTAACTCAGCACTATAGTTCAATTAATAATACACTTAAAAAGCGGAAAACAACAGAGAATTTTGACTCTGCCCTTGCAGAGCACATTTTTGAAAAACCAGACCATACTATTTTGTTTAATCAAGCTAGTTTTATTTCGAATGATAAAGGTATTGTCCAGCACTACAGAGAAGCTGTTGAAATTTATAAATACCAACATTTAGGTCTAGCTTTAAACAGAGATTCTGGTGATTTGAGAATAAACGAGTCATATTTCGGTTTTCTCAAAAGAGAAGTCGATACTTTAGTGATCCCTGAAATAAACCTTGAACCACTTTCCCAATCATCTAATCAAACACGTGAACAACCCCTTAGGTCTCAAAGGGTGTCAGCAAGAAATGCCTTAATTAAAATCCGAAATCAAATGACATAGTTTTCCAACTTATTTAATTGCTGGTTCGTTTTGTTTTTCGAGTGAATGAATTGATTCCTTTCCTTGTTCAGTTGTTCGCTAGTATCCGTCGATGGCAGTTCATATTTTTTGGATTTTGTGCAAATCGCGGATATTGGCGAATAACTCGCTTTTATGGTTGTTAGGTAGTTGGTTTTAATTCTTTTAATTTTGGCTTTTATTGATACATCCTTTCGTTTCGCGCTGAAGAAGAGAGGCGTTTGTCCTCTCGAAATATTCGCTTCGTTTTTTTCAGTATCTTCATTTGGCCTATAAAAACCCCATTTTTGCTCGTTTTTCTTTCTTTATGTGAAGTCTGGTAGTCTGGAAACGACACGCGTAGCTAAGTAAATCAAAAGAAACTATGCACGTCAGCCATTTCTTTTTTTATGCACGTCTCATTAATTTTTTTTTTCATTTTAGGCAAATATTCAACACCAGACATAATAGTGAAGAAAGCTATGGCAATTGTTTGGCTTGTCTAATCCATTATCTTGTGACAGTAAAAACAGGGATTACAATTTTAATATTTTTTTCTGCATAAGCTCTCTTGATTGGCTAGAAATAACAACTGTAATCTATTTGAAACTAAATTTGTAGTTTTAACTAAGCACTGAATTCTTCTTGTGGACGGTAATTTCCTAGACATTGATTTCTGGCCAGAGACGTATCTAGACATGAGATTCTAGCTAGACACGCATGTGAACGCCACTTAAGCTTTTCTGTATCAAGTGTGACCTGGCAATGCTGCTACGAACGCGATACTGGTATCTTAGTTGGCAGCGTGACAGAAGCTTTTTCAAGGATTTAAAGCTCGATTTTAATTAAGCGAAAACCCTATGTTCCCAGTATTTCAACTGCGGGCCTTCTTTAGAATACTGTACCTTCATTGCAGCTTTAACATGAAATAAACTACCAAAACCTACTGAAATATAGCTTGAGCAGTTTGTAGTCAATGCCTCGCTTCCTTTGTGAAGAATTTAAATAATTGGGAGCATAATTATCAGCCAAAGGTGGTTGGAAAACTTACTTCAAATCTATGTATGACTTAGTATGATTGTATATGTATGTATGACTTTAGTATGACGTGTTTTCTTAGCATGACTAAGAAAACACATTTTTTAAAAGGACAATCTTTCAAGTTAATTGAAAGATTGTCGATTAACAATCGACAATCTTTCGATTTCGATTGCTATCGAATTCGATTTTGATTGTTATCGAAAATCTTTTTTCATCTGTTCTTTCGAACAGATAAAGAAAGAAGAATACTTCAAAATTGTGTTTTTTTTGTGATTTTGTTTTTAGGAAGTGGAGAGATGATTATTCTTTTTTCAAGTTATGATATTGCGATGTATACATTAAAACAGTGTTTTGCATTGCCTTATTTAGTTTTAAAGAAAACTTTTCGTCATTATAAAAAAAAAAAAAATATTAATGGCCATTTCGCAATAGGTTGGACATTGCATGGACTTTCAAAGACTATAGCCACAAACAAGACCCTAAGCAAACCTTCCAACAGGTAACAAGCCCTATTCTTTCACAACAGGCGAACCCTGTTGTGAAACGTGGAACTCTGTTCTGCAGAACCCCTGGAAAAAATTGTCCATAACAATTTTTTATAAAGAATTTATGAAATTTTTCGTTGAACTGGGCCATCTTTCCTTAAAATATTTGCTCACGCGTGCATACTATAAAATATCAACCGCTAAAATTTTTAACATATCACAGCGTGTTTCGACCAATCAGCAAAAAAGACACTGCTAAATTTCCTCAGATTTTTCTCATATTACATTGGCTTAAAGCTTATACTTTTAGTCAACTTGACTTATGTCCCATCCGTCCTTGAAGGTCGTTTTGGGGCCTCTTCTTTAACCAGTTCATTGATGTGCCTCCTGTAGGTACTTCTTTTGTCGGCCAGGCGGCAGAGTTGTGGCAGGTTGTAAGGTGAAAAGTTTTCTTTCCATCTCTTCGGAGGGCGACCTCTGGGTCGAGAACCGTGTGCTCGTACATCAAATGCTATCTTCTGGAGACGAGTGCTAGCCATGCGTTGTGTATGTCCAAGCCATTTGAGTTGTTTTCGTTTTTTTTTTGTCCAGTATTGCAAATTTGACTTTCAGATTATGGAGAAGCTTGGAGTTGGAGATTCTGTCATGAAAGGTGATACCAGCGATGCGTCGTAGGGATTTGGTTTCAAAGGCAGCTAAGCGGCGTTGATCGTCTGTTTTAAGCGTCCAAGATTCACAGACATAGATGGCGATCGGAATAATAAGGAAGTAGAAGAGTCTCGTTTTGAGAGTTGTTGCTAAGTTTTTATTCCTCCAAATGGGCATCAGAACTTTAAAACTGGAGTTTGCAAGTGTCAGGCGTCTCTTGATGTCTTTGAGTTGGTTGTTATCATAAGTAAGTAAGCTCCCAAGGTAGGCGAAGCCTTCCACCCATTCAATGGTACCTTCACTAAGCTGGAGGCTGAGATTTACGTGTGAATCAAATTTGCATGGACAGCGCATGGCTTTCGTTTTTGAGGTATTGATTGCCATCCCGAAAAGGTTGCTGGGTGAGTGAGTGCTCTTAGCCTGAGATTGTAGATCTTGTAGGAACTCGGCTATTAGGACTATGTCATCAGCATATGCCAGTTTTTCTATCACCACTCCTCCGACAAGGACGCCGGGCGGGTTATCTGTGAGTGAAAGGGCTGCAGTTAGGAAGAGATTAAACAGCTCCGGTGATATTAGGCAACCTTGAAGTACTCCGGTAGAGGTTTTGAAGCTCTCGGTAAGTCCCTCTCCAGTCATGACGCGGCATCTGAACTTCTTATACATGTCTTTGATCAGCGAGATCAGGTTGGATGGGATGTCAAAGTGAAGAAGGATGTGCCATAGACCTTCTCTCCATATCCGATCAAAAGCTTGTTTAGACTCTATGAAAAGGAGGTAGATGCTGCGGCCACGATCACTAAACTTTTTCATAATCTGCCGAACAGTGAATATCTGATCAATTGTTGATCTATTAAGTCGGAAGCCGGCTTGGCCTTCCGGAATGACCAGTGAGGAAATGGCTCGTATGCGCCCGAGCATGACTCTGGTGAGGATTTTTGCTGCGTGGCTGGTAAGACTTATTGGGCGGTAGTTGTCGCAGACAGCTTTAGAGCCTTTCTTATGCAGGGGAATTATCGTGGCTTCGCACCAGGGTGAGGGAAGTGACATTTATCCCAAGCAGCTGTGGCAATTTTGTGGTAAAGGTCAAGGAGTGGTCTGTTGTTTACTTTCAGCAGTTCAGGCGGCATTCCATCGGGGCTGGCAGCTTTGTTTGTTCTCAAGTCTCTGATAGCTGCTTCTATTTCAGAGTAAAGATGGGGAGGACTTGGATTTGTAGAGGTTATAGGGAAAGTATTCAGAATTGTTGGGTCGGGGTGGATGTCCAGATTCAGTTTATTTTAAAAATAGTTTTTTCATCGAGAGCGGATTCCGTCTGTGGATTGTATTTGGTTTCAATGTTCGTCGAGAAGGGAGAACGCTTGTATGTCCTTCTTTTTGGCGAAGTCCCGCACTCTTCTATACATGTACTGGGGGTCTTCTTTTTTAAAGGCCAATTCACATTGATCACACATGTCTTTAATAAAAGCACGAAGAGCACGTCTGATGGATTTCTCAACAGCTCGTTTGAGTTGCTTGTACCGGTCCCTACTTTCTTTATCTTGCTTGTTCGTGAGTTGGCGCTTTTCGTCGTAGAGTGAAATGATCTCGTCTATTATCCAAGGTTTCTGAATGTTTTTTTTGGGTACCCAGTGTGGAATGAGCGACATCACATATGATATTTGTGCTGCTAGTCACCAGGTTGTCAATATATTCCTTAGACAGAATAGGTGGAGATCTCGACGTGAGCTCCGAAATTTTTTCAGATCGACTGGTGATATAGGTCATACGTGTGTTTTCGTCTTTTAGTAGATCTAATCAACACTTGTAGCTTTTCTGAGATATCTCTGAAGTTATTTTAAGTCTTGTTTTGGACTTAGATATGGGAAGTAAGCGATCGCTTTCAAAGTCACGTCCATGTATCGTGACCCTGCGTGGGGCGGGCGTCTTCCAATGTCTAGACTCGAGGAGATAGTCCATTAAGTTTTTCTGTCCAACGAAGTCCGGATTGTCTTGCAATCAGATCTGTGCTTAAACAGTGTGTTTGTAATTATTAAATCGCTGTCTCTGTAGAATTCTATAAGGCGTTCTCCTCTTCTGTTCTTTTTTCCATGTCCAAATTTGCCCATTACATCTTCGTGTCCTGTGTGGTTGTTTCCGACGATGGCGTTGAAGTCACCAATGACAAAGATTATGTCCTTTTTAGGAACAGAATCAACCAGACTTTGAAGCTGGAGATAGAAGTTTTCAGACTCTTCGTCGTATCTTCTGGAGTCCGGAGCGTATGCTTGAATAATTGTGAGGTTGGTGGGTAAACCTTTTAGGTGGATCATGATGATCTGTTCCGTGAGCGGGTTTACGGATATTAAAGATTTTCTGGCTTTATTAGACAATGGGAAACCTACACCTTGTCGATGTTTCTTATCATTACGTCCCGAAAGTAGAAGGGTAACATCTCCATGTTTCTCTTCACCAGAGACTGGAAGATGGGTTTTGGCGAGACCAAGAACGTCCCAGCTGTACAATTGTATCTCTCTTAGGAGTAGGTCTATTTCTCCTTGTTTAGCGAGGGTTCTAGTGTTGAGGGTACCTATTGACATAGTTACTTTTGGAAAAACAAAAGCCTCTAGGGCTGGAGTTGTCAACGTAGATATGTTCACGCGATTCACGGTTGTCGAGTCGTCGGCTGCCCCGGACGCGGTATCTCTTAACGCATTATCGTCGGTTACCCCGGACGCGGTAGCACTGGTTCTCATATTTGATCTCTTCTTCGTATTCATGTTCATCATTAAAATTAAAGAAGGGGTTTCTTGGCTGGCTTTCGGGACAGCGGTAAGCCACTCCTCTCTGTCCCTAGCAGGGGCCGACTGTATCTATTACCGATAGTGCGCCCTTTTGGTGTCCTGCAACACCAGCAATTTAACCCATTGCTGGGGGAAGAATTTGTGACTGACGGGGCGTATCGATACACCGATGGGCCCTAACCGGTGCACATTAGAGGGGTCGTCCTCCTCCTCCGTCTGAATTTAAGGCCCCCATACGAAAGTGCTCCGGCTCTGTTTCAAGACCCCCAGAGACTGGGTCCCCCTTGGTCCGCGCCTCACTACCCTTGAGGTATCCTACATATCTGCAGGGCGTTCCCCTATCCGCCACCTGGGGACGCGCTGAGTGGCCTGGGGCAGGCCCCACTGAGAACTCTAAAGTTCTCAGTAGTTCTCTTTTAGTCAACTACCAATAGAAAACAAGCTGTTAAATAAAGCGAAAACACAAGATAATATTAAGAATATATACAATAAGCTTATCAAAGAAAGAATTGCAATAAAATTGAAAAGAAAACACTTTCAGATAAAAAACAAACGTGAATAAGAAGACAACTCAAAGAACATGGTTTCTAGGCTTGAGCATCTAGTATCGTGCATACACTTAAATTCAACTCCGAATACCTCATGTTCTAGTGTATGATTTCAAAGAAGGGGTTTACTTCTAGTGTTATTTTTTCCTATGCTTAATAAAATGATTTGTCAAAAATCCATACTTTATTTTAAAGAAATTTAAGAAAACTCTAAATCTTTTGATTATGTATTTATAAATATGCTTCGGTTTTGCGGACTTTTAAAAAAAAGGTCATTTTAAAAATTCATGAAACAGGAAGTTTTTCTCTAGCACAAATTCTTTGATAAATCTTACCATGAACATATTAACAAACATACGAAACCCTTACACAATGACAAACACAAAGGCTTTTCCATCAGTATGACTTATTTGATGAGATGATAACCTAGAATTTGAAGCAAAACGTTTCTTGCATATCTCACATTCGAAAGGTATTTCTCCAGTGTGACTTCTTTGATGAATAAATAGATAAGCTTTTCGGTAGAATGCTTTCTTGCATATATTACATTCAAAGAGTTTTTCTCCAGTATGAGTTCTTTTGTGATAAGATAAACTGTAACTTGAAGTAAAACATTTCTTACATGTACCACATTCAAAAGGTTTTTCTCCAGTATGAGTTTTTTTGTGATAAGATAAACTGGAACTTGAAGTAAAACATTTCTTACATATATGACATTCAAAAGGTTTTTCTCCAGTATGAGTTCTTTGATGATCAGATAAACGGGAACTTGAAGTAAAACATTTCTTACCTATACCACATTCAAAAGGTTTTTCTCCAGTATGAATTCTTTGATGACTAAATAGTTCGGCTTTTCGGCCGAATGTTTTCTCACACATATCACATTCGAAAGGTTTTTCCCCAGTATGAGATCTTTGATGAATAAATTGATTGGCTTTTTGGTTGAATGTTTTGTCACATATATTACATTCAAAAGGTTTTTCTCCGGTATGAGTTCTCTGGTGAAGAAACAGATGGGCTTTTTGGCGGAATGTTTTCTCACATGCATTACATTCAAAAGGTTTTTCTCCGGTATGAGTTTTTTTGTGACGAGACAAAAGGGAACTTGAAGTAAAAGATTTGTTACATTTACCACATTCAAAAGGTTTATCTCCAGTATGAGTTCTTTGATGAAGAAATAAGTTGGCTTTTTGGTAGAAGGTTTTCTCACATACATTACATTCAAAAGGTTTCTCTCCAGTGTGAGTTCTTTGATGACTAGATAAATCGGCACTTGTAGTAAAACATTTCTTACATATATCACATTCGAAAGGTTTTTCTCCGGTATGAGTTCTGTGGTGACGAGATAAATGGGAACTTGTAGTAAAAGGTTTGTCACATACATTACATTCAAAAAGTTTTTCTCCGGTATGAGTTCTGTGATGACGGGACAAACTGGCACTTGTAGTAAAACGTTTGTAACATACATCACATTCGAAAGTTTTATTTCCAGAATGAGAAACCTCCTGTTTTGCCATATCATTTTCTGCAAATACATAAATGTGACTTGGTATATTATTTTGACTATTCAAATTCATTTCTTTTTTTAGACATATTCTTGTAAGATCAGGCATGCTACGAAATCCCCAATCTTGTTTGCCCATATCATTGTCAGAGGACGCTGCAGCAGGGAGAACTAAAATAATATAAAATTGACTCAAAATCTGAAAGACTTGTATTTTTTAGCCCTTTTTTAATTTACCACATAACTCAGCTTTTAACGTTTTTAGTCTTACAGAATTATTATAAAGTTAATATCAATGACTCTTCCATTGTTATTTAATTTATAAAGCTAATTTGAGTCATTATTCTTACAACAGTTCGAATTCTTTATTTCTTTCTTTATTCAATAATTTAGAATTCTGGTTGTACATAAGTTTATTTTCAGATGGGTTTTATTTTAATTGTACTGTAATATCAATGAACTATACTAACCCCGTAGTTTCTTCAAATAGCTTAATTAAATTTATCGATTGGCCATTGTTTACATAATACAACATTTCAAATAATTCAACACTATATACGAAGAGTATGTTAAAAATGGTAAAAGCAATCAAGAATTTTTCTTCTTTAATAAATGGGGACATGTGAACATTCCAATATAGAACTATAAAATCAACAACATTTCTTTTGCAAATAGAAGAGGAAGAAGATTTTGCCAATGTAAATGGAAGTTCTATTTAGGCAATATTAAAGAAGAAAATTTACAACTCAAGGCTTTGGAATGAACCAAGTAATCGAACCAGCTATCGAAGACAAATCTAGTGAATGAACCGGACGTAATAAATTTGTTCTGTATAAATATGTTAGTTTTAATTTTAATGCTTGAGTACATCTGGTGATGACGATTCCTGTATATGTGGTTGAAATATTCAGAACTTTGTACGTTTCCGCTGTCTAATAAATGGACTTACCCCCATTTGAACATTTGTTTGTTTGACTTTATAAGCACGTCCCAATTACTAAAATGAGAAACCTGTCAGTGATTACACCACTGAAGGAAGAATTCAGGAAGAGTTCTGCAGGAAGAGAAGAGAACAGGAAGAGAACTGTCAGTGATCACACCACTGCAGGAAGAATTCAGGAAGAGTTCTGCAGGAACAGAACTACAGAAAGAGTTCTGCCTCAGAGAAGAATACAAGCATATGTTAATCAACATTTTGCATACCAGAAAACTTTTAATAAACCACACCTTATGAATTCTGAATCATCTTTCCGGAATCTTTATCTAAAGGAGTTTATAGAGTGATCTTCTCATTGAATGGCTACTTTCCCATTTAGACTCCCCACCATTAGAGATGGTTCACGTTTAGTGGCAAACGGGCATTTTGATACAGAATAAAACCTGCTTTTCAGCCTAAGAAGTTCAGCCATCTTTTGAAAATTTTGTGAAAATCCGTTTTCCCAATTATATGGATGCTTATGCTGATGATTTTAAAGCTTCAAAAGCTGGTGCAGCTGCCTGCATACCCGACCCAAACCTGAATATTTTTGCCCCCTTCCGATTAATACATCAGTACTTTCTGCTGAGTTATTTGTTGTACGACTTGCAATAGATGCTCTGAATGGTCTGGAGACCTCTTCAAAGAACATACTGCTTCTGTCAGATTCTGTTTCATCACTGTATATTTTAAGCCAAATAAATTAGCATGGTGATGATCATGACCTGAAAGGTATACGCCAAAAGATCGGTTATCTGTTTTCAACCAGACGTTCTATTGCATCTCATCATATTCCTAGCCATAGAGAAATCAAATATAATGAAATTATATAAAATTTGCTAAAAAGGCAACAGATAACCCTCCCCAATAAATGTAAGTACTATGAATTTTTTTGAGAGGCTGTTAGATCTAAAAAAAAAATGCTCATCATAGTTCTTTGAATCCTCCTTTCCAGTCTAAGGATTTAATTATTCTCTATGATAAGTTAAAAGCTGAAACTATTTTTTTAATGATGATCTTTTTAAAAGTTAAATCCACAACAATCCCTTTGCATAAATTGCCATTGGACATCGGAAAACACTCAGCATGTTCTTGTTGAATTTGATCCATAGTTTTACAGGTTGATAATATTCGAACGGTTTGTAGTAATGAACTGTACGTAAGGAGCAACGCGGTTCAATAGTAAGTGAAACTCCAAGAAACAGTCTTCAAAACAATAGATATATCTAAAGAATTACATTTTTGGGTTCACTGGATTTTGATGTTTATTCAAAATATATAATATTAATCAAGTTTAATGTTACCTATTAAGAGTTACATGCCTGTGAAAATTTGCACAATTTCTGAAAAAAGAGGTGAAACACCCCCAAAAGATCAAGTGAAATAAAATCGATGAAAATAACACTATCACATTCAGCAAATCAGAGAACCCTACTGTAGAGGTTTCTCGCTCCTATATACAAAAAAAAGCAAAAATTGAAACTATTTTACTTAATGGATGAGGTTCTAAGAGACTGAGAAATTACTGTCATCAATTGCAAATCCCTAAGCAGATATTTTTAGAATATATTTAGGATCATCCAATAATTAGTGCAAGCATTCCAGTAAATTCAAGCAGGAATCAACAGACTTCGGGTCTAACAGACCCGAAGGGGTTGACACAAAGAAGGGGTTGATCCCCTTTTGGAATCTACAGACCTCGGAAACATACAGAAGAAGAAGATTTTAAAATAACCCTTTATGATTGAGCCCCATGAAAATTATCCACTTCTTTAGAGACATTGTTGCATTAGAAATAAGCGAAACTAAGGTGTTTTAAGAAGAGAATGATTAAAATACGGAAATTTTACATTGCTATAGTGTTGAGGCATATATGTCATAAAGGTATATTATTTTTATTACGTATAGCTAAATCCATATTAAAAAAAATTGTAAAAGAATTTCAATGAGTTCCAAAAGTGAGAAAAAGTCTCAAATTTGATTAGGTTTGTCCGTTTATTCAGGACCTTAATTGAGATTCAAACTATTATGTCTTAATAATAAAAACCTCTGGGATTATTATTTACTAAATATTTTTTATCTTCACATTTTGGATTTTTTCAGATAAAACTTCTTAGTTGGGACATGCAAAAATTCAGAAAATCGGGATATCTGAAGCATACCTTTGTCCCCGTCAATGTTGTCCAACTCCAGTTTAATATGGTCAGCATTATGTTGACAATGTCCAGAAATGCCAGGAGAAACAGTAAAAAGTTTGGCTTCATGTTCCATTAATAGCATAGGATATGTGCTTTCAAAAATATCTTTATTATCATTTGAGGATATATCTTCAGCTTCTAAAAAAACGAGAGTAAAAATTGAATAAAATGTTCACAACAAAACAAGACGGTTAGTCATATAACAATTAAAATGCCACACAATTTTTATACGGTAGTTCGTGGAAGAGTGAAGGTACGGTAAACTGATCCTCCCACCATCTAGGCAATTGGTAAATATATAAAAAAGATAAAGAACAATAGATTTGGATAAGAAACAATATTACACGGATAGTGGCCAAATATCATAGGTTCTGTCAAAAAGTTTCTACATCACGGTTTAAGTCATAGCTGCTTTCTAGTAAAGAGCCAAACACCTTTACTGACAGAAAGCTTAAGACTTACTTAGAAAAAAACTGTCTAATTAGAAGAATATAGCAGTTGAAGATGATTAGTGAGTCACAACTCAGGTGACTATGCTGACTGGTAAGAATGCCGACTATTATTTTGGTTTATGTTAATAGTAAAATTTATATGCAAGATGATTCTATGGGATTTTTAAAAAGAGCTAGAAAACCCTGCTTGCACTGAATGGCACTGATTCGGAATGGGAAGAGCAAAATTGATACACAAACCATCCTATTAATATCTATTAGGTTGAAAGCACTTAGGCGGAGGTTTAAAATCTCTAGTCTCCACTACTCAGGTCACTATGGTGACTGGTAAGAATGCCGACTATTATTTTGGTTTATGTTAATGGGAAAAATTTATAAGCAAAATGATTTAATGGAATTATTCAAAAGAGCTAGAAAACCCTGCTGGCACTGAATGGGACTGGGAAGAGAACAATTGATACACAAACCATCCCATTAATATCTATTAGGTTGAAAGCCATTGTGTGAAGGTTTAAAATCTCTATTCTCGACTATCAGATTCTTTTAGAAGATGAAAACTACAATATACGTTTTGAGAGAAACAGCCAAATCTCCAAAAAAGTATTCCAAAAAGGTGTTCCCACTGAAACAAACAATTTTGTGACAGGACTACCGCTGTAACTTAATTGTGGCCACAAATGAAAAGAATTGACACCAAATAGAAATAAAACTACACAACTGAATTCATCATTGTCTAAACCATGTACAAGAGATTTGCAGTCGCCCTACTCCCCCGCTTTAAAAACAAGAAATTATTTTTTCTCTTGTTGATTGTTTCCTTTCGCAGCGATAGTGGCCACAAATGAAAAGGATTTGACATTAAATAAAAATAAAACTAAACTATTGAATTCATCATTGTCCAAAACCACGTACAAGAGATTTGCAGTCGCCCTACTCCCGCGCTTTAAAAAGAAGAAAATCTTTTTTATCTTGTTGATTGTTTCCTTTTGTGGCGACTGTTGCCACTAATGATAAATAACTGGCATCAAATAAAAATAAAACTACACAACTGAATTCATCATTGTCTAAAACCATGTACAAGAGATTTACAGTCGCCCTCCTCCCCTCCTTCAAAGATAAGGAAATCATTTTTATCTTGTTGATTGTTTCTTTTTGTGGTAATTGTGGCCACAAATGAAAATAATTGACATCAAATAGAAATAAAACTACACAACTGAGTTCATCATTGTCTAAAACCATGTAGAAGAGATTTTCAGTCGCCCTCCTTCCCCACTATAAAATAAGAAAATCATTTTTATCTTGTTGATTGGCTCCTTTTGTGGCGATTGTGGCCACAAATGAAAAAGAATTGACATCAAATAGAAATAAAACTACACAACTGAATTCATAATTTTCAAAAACCATGTACACGAGATTTGCAGTCGCCCTACTCCCCCGATTTAAAAGTAATAAAATAATTTTTATCTTGTTGATTGTTTCCTTTTGTGGATATTGTGGCAACAAATGAAAAATAATAGACATCAAATAGAAATAAAACTACACAACTGAATTCATCATTATCTAGAACCATGTACACGAGATTTGCAGTCGCCCTCCTCCCCCTCTTTAAAAATAAGGAAATAATATTCATCGTGTTGATTTATTAATTTTGTGGTAATTGTGTACACGAATGAAAAGAAAGAAAACATTATATACATATAACTAAACAAATGAGTTCAAAATAGTATAAAACCATATACACTATATTTGCAGTCGCCCTACTCCCCCACTTTAAAAATAAGTAAATAACTTTTATCTTCTTGATTGATTCCTTTTGTGTAGAGTGTGGCCACAAATGAAAAAGAATAGACATAAAATAGAAATAAAACTACACAACTGAACTCATAATTGTCTAAAACCGTGTACAAGAAATTTTTAGTCACCCTCCTTCCCTACTTTAAAAATGAGAAAATCATTTTTATCTTGTTGATTGTTTCGTTTTGTGGCGATTGTGGCCATAATTGAAAAAGAATTGACATCTAATAGAAATAAAACTACACAACTGAAATCATAATTGTCTAAAACCATGTACAATAGATTTTTAGTCACCCTCCTCCCCCGCTATAAAAATAAGAAAATCATTTTTATCTTGTTGATTGTTTCCTTTTGTGGCCACAAATGAAAAAGAATTGACATCAAATAGCAATAAAGCTACACAATTGAAATCATAATTGTCTAAAACCATCTACAAGAGATTTTTAGTTGCCCACCTCCCAAAGATCAAAAAATAAGAAAATAATTTTTATCTTGTTGATTGTTTCCTTTTGTGGCGATTGTGGCCACAAATGAAAAAGAATTGATATCAAATAGAAATAAAACTACACAACTGAAATCATAATTGTCTAAAACCATGTACAAGAGATTTTTAGTCGCCCTCCTCCCCTGCTATAAAAATAAGAAAATCATTTTTAGTCTTGTTGATTGTTTCCTTTTGTGGCGATTGTGGACAAAAATTAAAAAGAATCGAAATCAACCAGCAATAAAGCTACACACTTGAAATCACTAGTATCTAAAACAATTTCCAATGGTTTTTTAGTCGCCCTCCGCCCCCGCTCTAAAAATAAGAAAATCTTTCATATCTTGTTGATCGTTTCATTTTGTGTCGATTGTGGCCAAAAATGAAAAAGAATGGACATCAAATAGAAATGAAACTACATAATTAAAATAATAATTATCTAAAACAATGTACAAGGATTTTTTATTCGCTCTCCTCTCCTACTATAAAAACACGAAAATCATTTTTAGCTTGTTGATCGTTTCCTTTTGTGGCGATATAGGCCTATAAGCTTTTGCTGTCAGCAAATTTGTTATGTTTATTTTAGAGCTGAACTCTTTTTTAAGGAGATGGACTCTTCAACTAAGTTTATCTCATAAACGTCTTAGATGATGTATCCTCTGTTACATTTCCTGATTGGACCTATAGCTGCAACCAAGGAAAGAGGAAACCTTAGCAAGTAGTATACAAAATTTTAAAGTGCGTTTTCTACATAAATGTATGCTACATTGAAAACACTTTTTCTTACTGATTCAGAAACTCAAACCATTATTCAGATTAAATAGAATAGAAGATAGATACAATTTAAATAGTTTTTTTTTTTAACTTTAACAAAAGAGTCTTATAAGCCTCTGAAGTCAAATCAATAGAAAAACCTAAAAAAAAAACTGAACTGGTGACTTGGAGGCCCTACCTTGAATAACAGGAAAAACCCTGTTAACAGGAAATAACAGGGATGTATATCCTGTTTTTTTTTCTAGAAACGATTTCGTCAAAACAACAGGTTTGAAGTATCAGAAGAAAACTGATTTGAATGGCGATGGCAATCTTTAATGCCCTTATTAAGTAAAGACTGTGACACAGCTAAAAGGTTAGGGAATCGAGATCCTAAGATATCCAGACCCTTATTAGAGAAACCATGCGTAAAGGGCCGAGGGGGAGACGAGTCTGACACTATTGTTTATTTTATTTAAAAAAAGGAGTAATTTTACAAGTAATGTACAGAATGTCTTTAAACTAAATCAAACTATTCTTGTATAGGAGCGAATTTAAAAACCCCACCCCATACAGAAAGCTTACAGTAAAATGTAGAATATGCTTTATCAAAAGCATAATTAGTATCTAAAACATTTCGATACTTCAGAATAAAGAGTGGGAGAGCTAGGGGAAAGTGTGGTAACGTGATTCTTTATGGTATTTAGGTGGTGTAGTCGTAGTAGATGCCTTTATTCTCCCTTTATAGGGGATATAAACTATGGCCCTAGGGTAATTAAACTTTGGTAGCGTGCCTTAGGCTATGACCAGACTAATAAGGTGTACCAACTGGGTATGTTCGAGGGGCTAAAGGTAGATCGTAGAGAGGTTGGCTATAACACAATACTTTTATTCAATTTACATATAATAATACTAGATAAATATTTTCTACTGAGACTGGCTGTCCCAAGTAGACCACAAGTCTCAGAAAACTACAATAATACATAATAGGATTCTTAGACACTTCCAATGATCCGACAAGATTCCAAGGTATTTCTAAAAACAATGGACCAGAGGTCAGTCGGGCATAAAGTTAGTATCAGTCTCCCCCTTCCCATAAAATGTATCTTTTATACATTTTTATCAACCACACCTTCCTTTACCCAGCCGACGCAGTAGCTAGGAAGTGGTGATTTCTCAATTTCCCATTAAGTCAAAACTTGGCAGGATATATACCTTATCTTAATAAAAAGTGGTAATTCTAAACTTTGTATTTGCATCTTAATATATTTATACTAAATTCCAAAATTGACTTAATTAGAAAGGCTTTAACACAATACTCTCCATTTAAAGAAGAATTGTCCCAATTCTCAATATTTTACTTTTAAAACAACTTAATTTTGTTTACAGCTATTATGCTGCCATCTTTGGGTCATTATGTTCATATATCCTCAATGGGTTTCCTTAGGGTCATTTTTCTGGTACTATATAGGCCATGTTTTTCTTTTTGAAGGATTTCAATTTAAATTCATCATTGTTTCTCTTTTTCTCTGTCTCTAGGACTGAAAAATACTCTTTTTACCCTTTTTCATATGCATCTACTGTTTTAGCTTGACCCGAAGCGGCTTAAGCATTATATTAGTGGTTCTGCTTCAATTAGATTTAAAGTTATATTCAAAATGTTTATAAATTATTTGAGTTTAAATTTAATTCCCATTACAATTTAATTTGTCTGTGTGATGTGGTTGATATACCGTTTATTTTTGATTTTAGAAATGCCTTGGATAAATTACACATAACATTTTTGGTTTTTAAATTTTCACATATTTTTCCAGCACAAAGCATTTTCACATATTTCAATAATATAAGCCATTTGGGCTATGTAGCACATTCTCTAGGCCAAACTTAAGTTCTGAATTTATCTCACTTTCAGATGAATTTGTAGTAAAGTCTGTAATACTGCTATAGTTTCCAAAATATCAGTTGATCAGGTATGGTTTGGGTTCTGATGGTATGAGATGTTAGTATCAGGATACATTTGAAGTGGCTATATATATATATATATATATATATATATATATATATATATATATATATATATATATATGTATATATATATATATATATATATATATATATATATATATATATATATATATATATATATATATATATATATATATATATATATATATATATATATATATATATATATATATATATATATATATATATATATATATATATATATATATATATATATATATATATATGGGAAAATTTGGCCCATCCTTATAGGAAAAATCTAAATTTGCCAACTAGTTGACTTATAGCTTCACCCTAGCAAAAATTAATTTTTCCAACTAGTTGACTAACAACTTCTCCCCAGCAACACTTAAATTTACCAACTAGCTGGAAAGAATTATTGTCCCAGAAACCAATTCATTTTCCAACTAGTTGACTAATAATAGTTAGAATTTATTCTGAACAACATAAAATATGTTAATAATATAGGTTTCTTTTTCAAATTTAATTATCATTATTATAACTATTGTGTTCTACTTCTGTCTCTCTCCCTGTCTCCGTCTTAATGGGAGATTTATTTTGAGTTATATATTGGGCTTTGAAGCCAGGGATTTTTTGTTTTAATTCCCAGGATAATTAATCTTATACCTTGTCCTAAAAGTTAGATTGAAAACACACTTATAGAAAGAGGAAACTTTTAGTTCTGTGGTTTTAAGACTTTTTACTCCTGAATTAAGTTTGTTTGATTTACCTTAACTGCATTTGATTTACCTGTGTTTTCCCATCTTAGGCAACACTCTGCAAGATAGTCTTACCCCAGGTTCACTAAGATGCAATTTCATGTAAAAATTCACATTTTTGTGCAACCTGCCAAGTTCCATTCATTGTCTGATGCCCATTTCTGCAGTTATATATATAAATATATATATATATATATATATATATATATATATATATATATATATATATATATATATATATATATATATATTTATATCTATATTCACTTATAGAAGGAAAAGACTTTTAGTTCTGTGGCTTCAAGACTATTTACTCATGAATTCAGTTTGTTTGATTTACCTTAGCTGCAGTACATTTGTTAAAAGTACATACTGCCAATATTTGTTGGACTGGCAATACTATGTTTCTTGTTTTCTCTTTATGTCACATCATTAGTTAGGAAATTATTCTGAGGAAAAATTACTTGCCACATAGATGGCTAACAAAAGTCTTTATAGGGTAAGTTTGTTTCTAGCTAGTTGTATAAAGAAAGTATTGCAGGAGAAAAGTTGCTAGTCAACTAGTTGGAAAATAATTGTTTTCTGGGGCAATGTTTCTTTCCAGCTAGTTGGTAAAAGTAAGTTCTGCTGGGGAGAAGTTATTAGTTGAGTAGCTGGAAAAATTAAGTTTTGCTGGGGAGAAGTTAATAGTCAACTAGTTGGAAAAATTAATTAAAAATTCTAAAAATGAGACAAAATTATTCCTCCAGAAAAGAAACACAGACAGATAAATGAAGGAAAATATACAATTTATGTCCATTAAATGCAAGAAAGAAATGAACAAAACTTCAAATATGCATCCGTTTTCCTTAAACAGACAGGAGAAATAACACTTGAAGCTTTGACAAATTCAATCTCACTTTTGGGACCAGGTATAAGACTAATTATCCTGGAAATTAATACAAAAAATCCCTGGCTTCAAAGCCCAATATATAACTCAAAATAAATCTCCCATTAAGAGGGAGACAGGGAGAGAGACAGAAGTAATAACACAATAGTGATAAATAAATTTGAAAGAACCCTATAATATTAACATATTTTTTATTGTTAACATATTTTATGCAAATTGTGTTTCTGATATAAATGGGAGGCACTTTTAAACTTTACCCCCCCCCCCCTAATTTATAAAAAAAAACCCTGAATTGGCATATATAGGGGGGGGGCTAAAATCCATTCCCGATAGAAATGATTTCTATATTTGTAATCAGCATAAAAAAAGGCATTGAGCGGTATACTCACTTTATGCAAAAGTCAATAATATGATTTGGGAGATATTTACCAAATATATACCCCTACCCCCCTAATTTGCAAATATGTACCAAGAATTGCATCCTCAATCTAAATATAACATCCATTTGCATCATAAATGAACTTTACACCCATATTAGCCATGTGGTGGATGTCCCAATGCCTTTTTTATGTTGTCTGAATATAATAACCTAATCTTTTTTTTTTACTGCAAATTCAATTTGATCTAACCTTACCCAAATATATAGCCCATATTATACATTTACTGGTTAATTGGTTTTATAAATAATTATGCTAACAGGAAATTGAACTGATTACCAGGATTGAACATTTGGTACATTGAACATTTACCAGTAAATTGAACTGATGGTGACAAAACTGAGAATCAATAAATGCATGAGAAATGTATAATATGGGCTACATATTTGGGTAAGGGCTACATAATTGAATTTGCAATAAAAAATAGATAAGGCTATTATATTCAGACAACATAAAAAAGGCATTCACATTATTTGTAGGTCATTTAAGTGAACTGCTCAATATTTAATAAGTTATGTAAAATAACATAATTTAGTAACGTAAAATAACAATATTTAACTACACCAAAATTTAATAAGTAAATATAATAAGTAAATATAAAAATTTAATAAGTAAATAAGTAAAATATCAATATTTAACTACACCAAAATTTACCTGTTTGCATTTATTTAAAAGACTAGCCTATTTATAAACATTGTTGAATAGGGAACTGAAACAATTTTTAATTGTTTCTTAGGCTAGTTAAGGATGCAAATCATTCAGGGTGATTACCAAACTTTGTGTTTACATTAGAAAGGGACAGAGAAGCTTACTCAATTAAATTTAAACCCTTGATCTAGGGTTCAAGCCAAGGCCTTGCTTCTTCTTCTTCTAATTCACAGCAGGCGGTCAATTCAGTTAGTACTATTTAGCCCTTTTCTTTTTGCTTCACTCTGTGGGCTACAGAGCTACTGGCTTGGTCGTCTCTTATTTATTAGATATTCTCAGATATCTTTCACTAGATCTTTTGACTCAAGGAGTTCAAATATAAGATGATAGATATTGATTTGAAGCCACTTCAAATGTATCCTGATACTAACATCTCATACCATCAGAACCCAAACCATACCTGATCAACTGATATTTTGGAAACTATAGCAGTATTACAGACTTTACTACAAATTCATCTGAAAGTGAGATAAATTCAGAACTTAAGTTTGGCCTAGAGAATGTGCTACATAGCCCAAATGGCTTATATTATTGAAATATGTGAAAATGCTTTGTGCTGGAAAAATATGTGAAAATTTAAAAAGCAAAAATATTATGTGTAATTTATCCAAGGCATTTCTAAAATCAAAAATAAACGGTATATCAACCACATCACACAGACAAATTAAATTGTAATGGGAATTAAATTTAAACTCAAATAATTTATAAACATTTTGAATATAACTTTAAATCTAATTGAAGCAGAACCACTAATATAATGCTTAAGCCACTTCGGGTCAAGCTAAAACAGTAGATGCATATGAAAAAAGGGTAAAAAGAGTATTTTTCAGTCCTAGAGACAGAGAAAAAGAGAAACAATGATGAATTTAAATTGAAATCCTTCAAAAAGAAAAACATGGCCTATATAGGACCAGAAAAATGACCCTAAGGAAACCCATTGAGGATATATGAACATAATGAGCCAAAGATGGCAGCATAATAGCTGTAAACAAAATTAAGTTGTTTTCTTCTTCTTCTATTTAACAGCAGGCGGGCTTTTCAGTAAAACTATTTAGCCCTTTTCCTTCTGCTTCACTCTGTGGGCTAGAGAGCTACTGGCTTGATTGCTTCATATTTATTAGATATATTCAGATATCTTTCAGCAGATCTTTCGACTCTAGGAGTTCAAATATAAGATGATAGATGTCGATTTCTATGCTCTGTGTGCAGGTATAGTTGGCTAGGCTCTTGGCTGATAGTGGGATTTTGTGGTGTTTGAAGTATTTTAACAGTTTAGAAAGCAAGGTATGCTGTGCAGACGTCAGCATATTACATTCAAATAGGCAATGGTCAATTGTTTCATTATTCATATTACAATGCCTGCAAAGAGGTGACAGGGGAATTGAACCACTTTAATTAGAAATCTTATATGAGAATGCAAGGAAATTTAGTCCATTTTTTCCAGAACTAATTCTATGATAAATTTTAGAAAGATACTTTTTGGGAAAGGGGAAAAGGATAGGATTAATCTTATTAAAATTAATATCTGATAGTCTCCATCGGTAAATATCTCTAATTGGGATTGGTCTCCCACTTGGCTGGTCAATATTTATAGCATTTCTTGCTATTTCATCAACCTGATGATTACCACTTATGCCAGAGTGGCTAGGAATGTACTGGAAGTAAGTGTTTATGCCACTTGAAGCAAGATTATCAATAATACTGAGACAATGATAAGTGTCAATGTCCAACTTATATTGAGGAGCTGAGGCCAGCAATTCAAGGCTTGATAAAGAGTCGGAATAGATGATAATATTATTCAAATTTTCAATCAATGATTGGTTTTGCTTAAGGTGTTCTAATGCCATGATTATGGCATTTAACTCAGCAGACATTATAGATAAATTATTAAATAATCTCTCGCCCATTGCAATTTTCAGGTGAGGAAGGAAAACACCACTTGCAACCTTCTCATTCATTTTTGACCCATCAACAAACATTTGGAAGTGATTTTTATAGGTAATTGTATTAAGTTCTGCAAATTTTTTCTGAACAAAAGCAATGGGGGTTAAATCTTTATTCCATTTTGAAAATTCAGTATTTATTATGGGAGATGACCAATTCCATGGAGGGGATTGGGGGAAAGTAGGTGCAATAGACTTTGCTGGTACAGGGAACTTCTTTTGAATATTGGCATACTCATCTGCAATACCTCTATACATGGCTGGATTTCTTAACCAATTATGTAATGTGTGTGAGCTATTTGATTCAATTTTTGTAAGATGTTTTATCAAGAGAAAGCTACGTCTATCTTTTATTGTTGTTAATCCACTCTCCATAAGCAGAAACGTGGTGCTTGTGGGTTTCCTAAGACCAAATATGAGACGTATTATATCATTTTGTGTTGTTTAAATTTTTTGCATCTGGGTCTTTGCACATGCACCATATACAATGAGCCCATAATCAAGATGGGGTCTTATATGTGATTTATAAAACTGGAGTAAGGTTTTCTCCTTACAACCCCAGGGTGTGGAAAGAAGTCTTTTTAGTATATTTGCTTTTCTATAACATTTTTTTATTGTGTTTGAAATGTGGAGGTGGAAATTAAGTTTTTGGTCAAGCATGAGACCTAGGTAATTAATATTATTATCTTCTGGAATAGTTGTTTTATTTAGAGTTAGTTTTGCATTAACATGATTCGCTTCCTGTGAAATTGGATTATTTTTGACTTGGTGGGTGCAATGGGTAAATCTGAATGTTGAGAGAATTTTTCAAACTGGAAATGTGACTTTTGCAGATTTGACTGTGCTATCTGAAAGGTGTTGCCAGATGACCATAGCACCAGATCATCAGCATATTGTAGATTCTTGTGGGGTAGGTTCATGTCCCAAAGATATAGGGCAAATAGGAGGCAACTGAGGACTGCTCCCTGAGGTAGGCCTTTGGATATTGTCTTTTGGGGTGAAGAGGCTGAACCAACACAAACAATGAAACTTCGCACTTCTATGAAGGATTTAATAAAGGATACTAGCTTGGGAGGTACTCCAAGGTTTGCAAGTTTATTTAAAAGGATTTGGTGGTTCACATTGTCATATGCTCCTTCAAAATCAAGGAAAGCTGCCACTAGGATATTATTTTTTGAGAAAGATTCATTTATTGCATTTGTTAGCAAAATGAAAGCATCTGTTGAGGAGTGGTATTTCCTGAATCCAGTTTGAGTGTGTGGGATCATGTTATTTTTCTCAACAAACCAGAGGAGTCTGTGATAAATCATTTTCTCCATTATTTTCCCCATCACAGGTGCAATCATTATGGGCCTATAAGACTCAGGGTTATCTTTTGGTTTATTTTTCTTTAGGATTGGTAGGAGGGACGAACATTTCCATATATTGGGGAACCTAGAGGATGCCCAAGCGTGATTATAACAATTTAGCAGTTCTTGTTTGTATAAAGGTGTGAGATTCTTTATCCATGTAGGGTGTATATTGTCATAGCTGCTGCTAGTTTTGGACCTAATATGATGTATTGCATTATTCAATTCCTGGATTGAAAATGGATTAGTTATGTACTCGGATCCTGGGCGTGGTTGGTAACTAGGGTTCATAGGAATTGTGGACAGATTGCTTTGATTGTTTGATGTTAGCTTATTAACAAAAAGAGTTGCAAATAGGTTAGCCTTTTCAATATCATTATCATAATGGGTATTATTATGTATAAGTTCATACAGGAGTGGGTTGGGAGAAGTCTTTTTCCCACATATGTGGCTTATGACTTTATGTATAATTGGCTCATGCGTTTCTCTGGAGAGATTATTTGCAAAATTATTCCAGTATTTATATTTAGCATCTATTATAGTCCTTTTTAGACTAGATTCTGTTTGTAATTTTTTTAAATATGTAGTAGGTGTTGGTTTTTTTATGAATTCTGTCCTAGCTGCCTTTTTTATCTTCCATTTATTTAGGCACTCATTTTTCAACCATGCTTTAGGACTTTTTTTAGTGAATGTTTTCTTAGGTGTTGTAATGGGGATATCATTATTTTCTTTATTTATTATTTAAGATGTCAAGGATTCATCATGTGTGTCAACTTTTGTGTTAGAACTGCATGAACTTTTGGTGAAACTTGTAATTTCATCATTTAGCTTATTTTGGAAAATAGACCAATTTGCTTTAGTGTTGATATATTTGGAGGTATGAGATGAAGTTTCAGCAGGTTCATTTAGGGAGCAAACTATAGCAAAGTGGTCTGTACACAGACTATCAATTTTATTTATGTAAATTTTGTTCAAAAAATTTAAAGACACAATTTGTAGGTCAATTGTGGAGAATTTGGCACTTTTGGGGTTAAAATATGTATTTAGGTTTGGAGGGGTAGCAACAGCTAATTCATTATTATTTGAAGTCATATGCTCAATAAATTTACCAGCTTTATTTGCTGGTTTATTCCCCCACAAAAGGCTGTGGGCATTGAAATCACCAAATATAATGATTTTTTTTAAAATATTATAATTATTTATATAATTAAAGAAATCCTTGGCATCTGAAGTTTGGCCATTAGGGTTATAAAAGCTTATTATGTAGTTTTTTAAATTATTCAGCCAAACACTTATACCAATTACATCAACATCATTTTCAAAATCTGGAAAATTGATGCCACAAAATTTTATATTATTATTAACTAATAAAGCTACACCACCTCCTTTTCTCTCTGAAGATCTATCCTTTCTCAGGATAGTGTATCCCAGAGACTTAATTTGTTGATTTTGGGTTAAATGAGTTTCCTGGAGGCAAGCAATATTAATGGAATTATTTTTCATAAATGATATTAGTTCATTTAGCTTATTTTCTGTCAGTGATCTTACATTCCATTGGAGTATTGATAAATGTTGTGTTGTTGATTTATTCTTCATATGACTGTATATCAATGTTCAGCTTTGTTAAAAGTAACGCAAGATCTTTTTTTGCTTGAATGAGAAGATAATCTGGGATGTAGATTTTAGCCAATTCTGCAATAGTTTTAGTTTTCTGTAGTTGATGTATGTTCATGGCCTGAACTGCATTACAGTTTAGAATGAATAAGTATATATTTCGGGAGTGCATTTAATGTAGTGCATCCTGTGTGGTTGTTAAGGGATTGATTCCTGGTAGTGTGTCTGTTTTGTTTCTTTTTTGGAGAGGGAGGGACTGGCTGGCCTCATCTCACCGGAAAACGAGGCTTGCTGACTTGGTGATTCCTTCTGATAGGGATTTGAGCTAGGAGGCTTAGAAGATATTGTTTTATATGGGGTGCTTGGTGCATTTGGGGCATTTGACTTGGGGTTTTTTGTTGGTTTCATTACAGTCTTTATTTGGTATTGTTGGGCAGCATTTGCTTCCATTGCTTCAAACGGTTATGGGATGGCCTTTTCTGTTGATATTTGGAGTGTTAGAGCTCTTTTATTGTATGCAGGGCATAATGATTTATTTGTAGATTCATGTGGACCTTTGCAATTGATGCATGTAAGCTGGGTGTTTTTGCAAGTTGTCAGCTCTTTAGGATGGAAAGATTTACAATTACTACACTCTTGGAGAATTTCATTGCATTTGTTTGTCGTGTGTCCCAGTTTGAAACACTTCTGACACTGAATAGGCTTAGGCTTGTATTCCTTGTGTGGTTTGATTTGCCCAAAGTGGAATAATTTTTCTGGGACATCAATTTTATCCTTTAGTGTGAATAAGAAGGATCTACTAGTTTTTAGGCCAGTAGAGTTAGGTTTTCCAAGTTGGGTAACATCCTCAACTGGGATTGTGTTTCCAGCCCTATCTGAGAGGCCTTCTTTTAACTCCTGAGTAGATATCTCTGGGGGAACATTATAAACTACAATTTTTGTTGGTGATTTTTTTGGGTTCCAATTAGATGCAATAATTGGGATATTCAGAAGGGATTTAAGGTTAATTATTGTATCTGCTGATTTCTGATCTTCTACAGCTATAAGCAGAGATCCATCACGGTTAATGTTAAGAGAGAACATTGATTTTAGCAATTTAAAAATTGCAACTCTTATTGCAGTGATCATTTTTATTTTAAAGGGGGTAGTGGGTGTAATTTTAAGGTAAATTCGTAAGTTTTTGGAGGGAGGATATTGGGCAGGGAGAGGGGAAATGCTTTTAATTGGGGAGATTTTTTTCCTTTTTTTAGAGCTTCTAGATAGGACCTCTTGAAACCCATTATCATCATTTATGGTTGCATTAGGACCTACAGTTATCATTGTCCTATTCTCCGAATCGGAGCCATCATTAGAACTTTCAGATAATGTGCTTGACCAGCCAGGATGGGTATCTTTCACTATGGAATTTGATTTGGGATCTGGGGGGATGTTTTTTTTGGAGGACTTCTGAACATTGCCTATTGGAAAAAGCTTTAAGCACAAATATAAAACTAAAATAAGAAGGGAAAATAGATGATATCAAACCGTCTGCACTATGCTATGGGAAGGATAAACACCACAGTATAGCCCTGAGGATGACTTGAGCAGGATAGGTTTGGTACAACTACTGATTAGAAGCGATAATAATCAAGAAAATATATTTGCTGAATAATACAATTTGTAATGATAAAATAATTTGATAATAATATAATTTGTAATGTTTTAAAAGTAAAATATTGAGAATTGGGACAATTCTTCTTTAAATGTAGAGTATTGTGTTAAAGCCTTTCTAATTAAGTCAATTTTGGAATTTAGTATAAATATATTAAGAAGCAAATACAAAGTTTAGAATTATCACTTTTTATTAAGATAAGGAATATACCCTGCCAAGTTTCTGATTAACGGGAAGTTGAGAAATCCCCACTTCCTAGCTATTGCGTCGGTTGGTTAAAGGAAAGTGTGGTTGATAAAAACGTATAAATGATACATTTTATCGGAAGAGGGAGACTAATACTAACTTTATGCCAGACTGACCTCTGGTCCATTGTTTTTAGAAATACCTTGGAATCTTGTCGGATCATTGGAAGTGTCTAAGTATCCTATTATGTATTATTGTAGTTTTCCGAGGCTTGTGGTCTACTTGTGACAGCCAGTCCCAGTAGAAAATATATGTCTGGTATTATTATATGTTAATTGAATAAAAGTATTGTGTTATAGCCAACCTCTCTGCAATCTACCTTAAGCCCCTCGAACATACCCAGCTGGTACGCCTCATTAGTCCGGTCATAGCCTAAGGCATGCTACCAAAGTTTAATTACCTTAGGGCCATAGTTTATCTCCCCTGTAAAGGAGAAAAAAGGCATCTACTACGACTACACCACCTAAATACCATAAAGAATCACGTTACCACACTTTCACCTAGCTGTCCCACTCTTTATTCTGAAGTATCGAAATGTTTTAGATACTAATTATGCTTTTGATAAAGCATATTCTACATTTTACTGTAAGCTTTCTGTATGGGGTGGGGTTTTTAAATTCGCTCCTATACAAGAATAGTTTGATTTTGTTTAAAGACATTATGTACATTTCTTGTAAAATTACTCCTTTTTTTAAATAAAATAAACAATAGTGTCAGACTCGTCTCCCCCTCGGCCCTTTACGCATGGTTTCTCTAATAAGGGTCTGGATATCTTAGGATCTCGATTCCCTAACCTTTTAGCTGTGTCACAGTCTTTACTTAATAAGGGCATTAAAGATCGCCATTGCCATTCAAATCAGTTTTCTTCCGATACTTCAACAAGACCACATGTAAATATATAGACTCAGACATACAAACCTACAAAGACAGGCACTGGGACAAGCAAACACCCGCCCAGACACATAGATAAAGGGAGTGAGAGAGAAAAAATACATATAAATAGACATACAAACCAACAAAGACAGCCATTGGGACAATCAATCACACTCCCAGACACATAGGCAACGAGAGTTAGAGAGACAAAAACAGATAAAACTATATAGCGAAACACAAAAAAAACGAGAAAGACAGACAATGGGACAACCAAACACCACCCAAGATGCATATGCAAAGAGAGTAAGAAAGACAAAAACACATTTATAAAAATAAATTCAGACATACGAACCAACGAAGAGAGGTAGTGAGACGAACAAACACTAGCCAAGATGTATAGTTAAAGAGAGCGAGAGACGAAAAAACAAATACAAATATATAAGTTCAGACATAAAAACCGACAAAGACACATACTGGGACAAGCAAACACAATCCCAGACATACAGTCAAAGAGAGGGAGATACAAAAAAACGTAGACAAACACATATATTCATAAATATAAAACCGACAAACACAGGCAGTGGGACAAGCAAACATCTGCTCTGACAAAATTTCAACGAGAGTGAGAGAGACAACAACACACAAATAGAAAGATTAATACAGACACACCGAAAAAGACAGGATCTGTGAGAAGGTCTCTCCCCTTTTCAACGCCTCGCTCTTTACGCTGAAGTTTGACTTTCTCACAACTTTATTTTTTTAACAATAAAAAACTTTAGCGTAAAGAAAGAGTCGTTGAAGAGAAGACAGTCCCTTTCATATACGGAATAATTTCTTTTCATTTAAAGTTTTGACGTCGCTCATTACTTTAAGTTAAAAAAAACTTTTTTTTTTCTATTTTATATGTTATCAGAAACTGAATGGTAAGTTAGGACATTAATTTTTTTAAACTTCTGTTTCCAGAAATATCGGTTAAGATGTTTAAGTGAGGTACTAGGATTACTTGAACCAACTCGGAACATATTCAAAAGTATCCGAATATTCGAATGGTCAGTAACACTGAATACATTGTTAAAGGAAAAGGCAAGACTTGTATTAGGTTTCTTTGAAAAGAAACTTAGAAGGATCTCTTTCCTGTGGCTATTAATATCATTAATGTTACAGTTCATATCCTCTGAAACAATAACAGTAAGGTATTTTTTCTGCGCCTCTCACACAGCATTTGCAAGCTTATTACAAGCTATGTTGAAATTCCGCTCTGGGTATAAGTCACAGCAATTATTGGGCATATATGTTGAAAACCCAACAACGTCTGAGAGCTGAACCTACATAAAGAAATCAGAAGACGAAATTTGTTTGGGCACAAGTTCGGCACAAATAAGCAGAACAACACTGCAAGAAGGTCTTCCTCTCCCACTCGACAACCTAGGCAAACCAAATACTTCAATCCAACCATTAATTGGCAACAGGGATATTGCCTATTTCGATAAGAAATGTTCCTGTAGACACAGTACATCACAATCCCCTATGAGCTGACGTAAAAGAGGATTTTATTGATTACTGCACCATTTGTATTCCAACAAGTAATTCTTAGAGAGCAACTCATTTCAATAATTTTGTGAGCTAAAGGGCACTTATACGCATAGCATGGGTGGTCAGTCTTACCACATAGTGCACACTTCAGGGCTAGCTGAGAAGAACTGTCTTAGAGTTCTTATGTGGAGCATTTCCCTTGATTAACACAATAAGGGGCAATGTGACCAAATGCTAGGAATCTATAGCACTGAGGGGGCAGGAACTTGTATTTTGCCACAAGAAGACACTTTTAGACAATTTCAGGAGGACTGTCTATCGCTTTTGGAAGTGTTCTCTGGATTCGAATTTAAGCAGAAAGATCTAGATGATCGTATTTGTAACACTTCTGCACAGTTTCGCAGACAACTCTGAATGTCAACAGTCGATGTTCCTGGGGGGGGGGGGCTGGGCATGTGTGCAGAGTAATACCAAATTATGAAAATGAATTTAGTCCCGCATCTTTACCTTTAGCAATGATAGCAATAGCTTCCGCAAGTACCGTTGCGTCCGTTTTGTTAGAAATGACAACACACCATTCATCTTTCCACGGTTTCACTCCCTTCTTCTGCTGACTTACTGGCAAAAATGGCACTTAAAATTGGCAAAAATGGTTCAACAAGAATAATAAGGTCAAGTAAGGAACTATAATCTCCTGCCAAATATTGTGAAACCTTTTACTTCACTAAAATTAGACTGTATAACTTACTTAAATATCCGTTTTAAACAGGGATGATTGCTTTGAACTCTGAAATATAATCCGATTAGTTTATATGTTGACACTTTGAACACTAGTTTTAAGTTCTAGAAGTTAATAAAAATAGTTCACTGCTGTTTAACCATTATAAGGCATAAACCTGCAGCTAAAAACAGAAGAGATTTAGCGGAGCACGAAAAATGGTTGTTTTTCCGTGAAAGCAGGGCAGAAAAAAACCAAGGGTAAGCAAACAAGGTAAAAGTAAAATTGGATTTGAAACTAAACTTTGTCTGAGTTTAGCTAGAAAAAACTGTTTTAGCACCATTTCATCATATGTAGCACTGTAGCACGTGTTTTAGTTTGTAGCACTTTAGTAATACCATTTTTATTTTTGTCATGGATGAAATGATGAGGATTTTATAGAAAGGCGGAGGAATTAACAAAAAGTATGGACCGCATTTTTCCTTAGTTGTTTTGAAAGCTTTGAACGAACTTTAATTAACCAGGACAACCTTTTCACCGCGTTTATTTATGAAGATTGGTGATAAGTTTGAAGTAACCGGACACAAAAAAAAATTACAAAAAAAAACTGATCTAAAAGTAATACGAATACACTTAGCGGGCCAGGCGCGTGTCGTGCATGCCACTTTAGTACCGAAAATTGTTGTCAAACATAGAAATTTGAGAAATTTTAGCACTTTAGGAACTAACCACGATGTCAGTCTTGGTATTCAAAGGTTCGGGCGTATTCCGGTGTTTTTTCAAATCGTTTGATGTGTTTTTTGTTTTACCTTTGGTAACACTGCTATTCTCCTTTAAAAGACACTTTCATTTTCAGAAGAAAGGGAAGAATGAATTTTATTATAATAGGCAAGGCCTTTTTGTACATCTTACAAAAATTGAATCAAATAGCTCACACACACTACATAATTGGTTAAGAAATCCAGCCATGTATAGATGAGTAGGTCAATATATACGAAATCATATTGAGTTAGGACTAAAGTGAATACACCATTTGATGCCTTTTTTTATGCTGATTACGAATAAAAAAAGCATTTCTGTCGGAAATGGATTTCACCCCTCCCCCCTATATAGCCTACACCTACCCAAACCCTGAATTGGAATATATAGGGGGGGGGGCTGAAATTTATTATCGATAGAAATGCTTATTATATTCGTAATCAGCATAAAAATGGCATTGAATGGTGTATTCACTTTAGTCCTAACTCAATAATATGATTTTGTATATATTGACCGATGAGTATGCCAATATTCAGAAGAAGTTCCCCATACCAGCAAAGTCTATAGCATCCACTTTCCCCCAATCCCCCCATGGAATTGGTCAAGTCCCATAATAAATAATGACTTCTCAAAGTGGAATAAAGATTTAACCCCCATTGCTTTTGTCCAGAAAAAATTTGCAGAACTTAATACAATTACCTATAAAAATCCCTTCTGAATATTTGTTTATGGGTAAAAAATGACTGAGAATCTTGCAAGTGGTGTTTACTTTCCTCACCTGAAAACTACAACTGGCAAGAGATTATATAATCATTTATCCGTAATGTCTGCTGAGTTAAATGCCATAATCATGGCATTAGAACATCTTAATGAAAACTAACCTTTGATTGCATATTCAAATAATATTATCATATATTCCAACTCTCTATCAAGCCTTGAGTTGCTGGCTTCAGCTCCTCAATAGCTAAGTTGGAAATTGACACTTATCATTGTCTCAGTATTATAGATAATCTTGCTTCAAGTGGCATAAAAACTTAAAAACTCGCTTAAAAACAAGTTTTTTTTAACTGAAAGTAAGGAGCGACGTCAAAACTTTAAATGAAAAGAAATTAGTCCGTATATGAAAGGGACTGTCTTCTCTTCAACGACTCTTTCTTTACGCTAAAGTTTTTTATTGTTAAAAAAATAAAGTTGTTAGAAAGTCAAACTTCAGCGTAAAGAGCGAGGCGTTGAAAAGGGGAGAGACCTTCTCACAGATCCGGTCTTTTTCGGTTTGTATGTCTTAATCTATATATTTGTGTGATTTTGTCTCTCTCACTCTATTTGATATTGTGTCAGGGCGGGTGTTTGCTCGTCCCACTGCCTGTGTTTGTCCGTTTGTATGTCTGAATCTATGTGTTTGTATGCGTTTTTTTGTCTCTCCCTCTCTTTGCCTGTATGTCTAGGCTTGTGTTTGCTTGTCCCAGTACCTGTCTTTGTTGGTTTTCATGACTGAACCTAAGTGTTTGTATTTGTTTTTGTCTCTTTCACTCTCTTTGCCTGTGCATCTGGTAGGATGTTTGCATGTCTCAGTGTCTTGCTTTGTTGGTTTTTATTTAGTAGTTTATTTGTTTATTTTTGTTTTGTCTCTCTTACTCTATTTAACTGTGTATCTGGGCGGGTGTTTGCTTGTCCCAGTGTCTGTCTTTCTCGTTTTTTTTGTCTGACTCTATATAGTTGTATCTGTTTTTGTCTCTCTCACTCTCTGTGCCGATGTGTCTGGGTGTGTGTTTTCTTGTCCCAATGGCTGTCTTTGTGTTTTTGTTTTTTTTAATTTATTTATTTGTAGGTATTATTTCTCTCTTACTCCCTTTACCTAAGTGTCTGGGCGGGTGTTTGATTCTCCCAGTGCCTGTCTTTGTAGGTTTGTATGTCTGAGTCTATATATTTACATGTGGTCTTGTTGAAGTATCGGAAGAAAACTGATTTGAATGGCAATGGCGATCTTTAATGCCCTTATTAAGTAAAGACTGTGACACAGCTAAAAGGTTAGGGAATCGAGATCCTAAGATATCCAGACCCTTATTAGAGAAACCATGCGTAAAGGGCCGAGGGGGAGACGAGTCTGACACTATTCTTTATTTTATTTAAAAAAAGGAGTAATTTTACAAGAAATGTACATAATGTCTTTAAACAAAATCAAACTATTCTAGTATAGGAGCGAATTTAAAAACCCCAACCCATACAGAAAGCTTACAGTAAAATGTAGAATATGCTTTATCAAAAGCATAATTAGTATCTAAAACATTTCGATACTTCAGAATAAAGAGTGGGACAGCTAGGTGAAAGTGTGGTAACGTGATTCTTTATGGTATTTAGGTGGTGTAGTCGTAGTAGATGCCTTTTTTCTCCTTTACAGGGGAATAAACTATGGCCCTAAGGTAATTTAAAATTGGTAGCATACCTTAGGCTTTGACCAAACTAATAAGGTGTACCAGCTGGGTATGTTTGAGGGGCTAAAGGTAGATTGTAGAGAGGTTGGCTATAACACAATACTTTTATTCAACTAAAATATAATAATACCAGGCATATGGTTTCTACTGGGACTGGCTGTCCCAAGTAGACCACAAGCCTTGGAAAACTACAATAATACATAATAGGTAATTAGACACTTCCAATGATCCGACAAGATTCCAAGGTATTTCTAAAAACAATGGACCAGAGGTCAGTCGGGCATACAGTTAGTATCAGTCTCTCCCGTCCCATAAAATGTATATGTTATACATTTTTATCAACCACACTTTCCTTTGACCAACTGACGCAATGACTAGGACGTGGTGATGTCTCAATTTCTCATTAAGCAGAAACTTGGCAAGATATATTCCTTATCTTAATAAAAAGTGATATTTCTAAACTTTGTATTTGCGTCTTAATATATTTATACTAAATTCCAAAATTGACTTAATTAGAAAGGCTTTAACACAATACTCTACATTTAAAGAAGAATTGTCCCAATTCTCAATATTTTACTTTTGAAACAACTTAATTTTGTTTACAGCTATTATGCTGCCATCTTTGGGTCATTATGTTCATATATCCTCAATGGGTTTCCTTAGGGTCATTTTTCTGGTCCTATATAGGCCATGTTTTTCTTTTTGAAGGATTTCAATTTAAATTCATCATTGTTTCTCTTTTTCTCTGTCTCTAGGACTGAAAAATACTCTTTTTACCCTTTTTCATATGGATCTACTGTTATAGCTTGACCAGAAGCGGCTTAAGCATTATATTAGTGATTCTGCATCAATTAGATTTAAAGTTATATTCAAAATGTTTACAAATTATTTGAGTTTAAATTTAATTCCCATTACAATTTAATTTGTCTGTGTGATGTGGTTGATATACCGTTTATTTTTGGTTTTAGAAATGCCTTGGATAAATTACACATAACATTTTTGGGTTTTAAATTTTCACATATTTTTCCAGCACAAAGCATTTTCACATATTTCAATAATAAAAGCCATTTGGGTATGTAGCACATTCTCTAGGCCAAACTTAAGGTCTGATTTTATTTCACTTTCAGATGAAATTGTAGCAAAGTCTGTAATACTGCTATAGTTTCCAAAATATCAGTTGATCAGGTATGGTTTGGGTTCTGATGGTATGAGATGTTAGTATCAGGATACATTTGAAGTGGCTTAAAAATTTTTTACTTTCCAAAAATGCTTCAAAAATTGATTGAATAAACTGGATCCGAAAGGATGTTACGAAAAATTTGATTTCCAAAAAGAAAGCAAAGGCTGTATCTAAAATAAATATTCACATTATAATACATATAAAGCATAATTTTTTGCCTGTATATAGTAAAAAGAAACTATTAAAATTCGTATATATCACTGCATTCTTTTTTCTTTTTTTAACGAAAGTTGATTACGTTTAATTACTTTCTCCTCTTTTTACTCTTAATATATAATTATTAATCACTTAAGAGATTGTTTTCAAATAAAAATATTTATACGTTGATTCGAAGTCAAACATTTATATATAACATTAAATCACTAGTTACAACTTAAAGAGAATAAAAATATAGTATATATATATATATATATATATATATATATATATATATATATATATATACAAGCATTGTGTAAGAACTTACACAAGCATTTTTCTTTAATTTGAAAAGCTAGATACGATATTTTTACTGATTAAAACTTAAAATCATTTAAAAAAATAAAACCCAGTATAGACTAGCATTGGAAATAATTCCAATTAGTTTTTTGTTAATTCCTTATAAACTATTAATGTAGAATACTTCTTGAATGATATAAAAATAAAAAACACAAATACTCAATATATTAATTCACTATATTTACATGGATAGTTTAGGTATTATATATATATATATATATATATATATATATATATATATATATATATATTATATATATATATATATATATATATATATATATATATATATATATATATATATATATATATATATATATATATATATATATATATATATATATATATATATATATATATATATATATATATATATATATATATATATATATATATATATATATATATATATATATATATATATATATATATATATATATATATTAACAGAAGTTATGTTGATACATAACTTAATTGTTAACAACAAATAATAATTATGTACCCTAATAATTCATTTAATCACTGCAATATTTGTTCTTCGTACAACTTTTAAATAAGTCCGTCAAGATTTTTATCTGATAAGTCTTCACTGTAATTAAAATATTTACAAAAAAAATCAACTCCAACAAATAGATTTATACACTATAACTGATAACTATGATTAGACTATACATAAGGGCTTGGCAATGGTTCATATAACATGATTTTTCTATTAAAATTTACATAATTACAATTTTTTTGTATATGATAACAATTCCATATTTATAAAGGGTTTTCAAAATATCTTTATAACTGTATATATTTTCTCAACAACATTTGTTATCACTATATAACTATTACATATACAACTATATACATTTTCTTATCTTTGTTTTACAACTTTGGTTCTACTTCGAAGTAACTTGTGTCATTAACTGTCATTAGCTTACTATATGCCTGTTTGTTTATTCGGACTTTTGAGCTTTTTAATTCTTTTCGAATTTTTAGGTACTTGAGACAGTTTTATAACGTTTTTGTCTGTAATCTCTCTTTTTTTTCCTTTAATGTCGTTTTGGGATAAGGCTCCATTTAACAGCTTAGATCTGATAAGCTAAAAATTTAGCTATTCGTCTTTTTACCTATTTTTGCACTATCAATTGACTTGTGCTTGCACCCTGAAGGTTTGCTTACCAGGACTGCCTTCCGGTAGCTTCTACAACGCTACTAAGTTCTCTTGTCATGAGCTGCAGCTAAAAGGACTATTATGAACCTGCACACACAATAATTAATTACATCGTATAGTATTGCCACACTTTTTGATTCGTGGCCACAGTTTTCTCTTTGGCTATTCTTTTATCAAACAAAGTGGCCCTTCTGCAGAAAATATACCTTGCCTTCATGCATACGGTAATTTATTTTTTTTACATACAAGTGATAATGACTATTTTCACTTTAACTTCCCAACTTATAGTGGTTTTATCTTAAGTTTCAACTTCAACTTTGGTCCTTACGGCTGTTATGTGCCTACTTTTAATTTTTCATGCCATGTTAGTAATTTTTTCTAAAACGACTCTGACATAAAAGAGCAAAATTTTTTCCTGTCTACTTGGAGCATCCCACCACTGCCACCAGTTGTGGTAACGTGATTCTTTAAGGTATGTAGGTGGTGTAGTCGTAGTAGATGCCTTTATTCTCCCTTTACAGGGGAGATAAACTATGGCCTTAAGATAATTAAACTTTGTTACCGTGCCTTAGGCTATGACTGGACTAATGAGGCATACCAGCTGGGTATGTTCGAAGGGCTAAAGGTAGATTGCAGAGAGGTTGGCTATAAAACAATACTCTTATTCAATTAACATATAATAATATCAGATAGCTGTCCCAAGTAGACCAAAAGCCTCAGAAAACTACAATAATATATAATAGGATACTTAAGACACTTACAATGA
>NC_142805.1:9016227-9041227 GCF_049724085.1 Artemia sp. Qi Xiang Cuo
GCACAAATATATATCCAAATGAGTAAAGTCAAAACTGTTCTCACTCCTTTGAATTCTATTCACAGACTAATAAAACTATAGCAAAAACCCTTTCCTTATATTCACTCCGCCGCTAATATGTAAGCAAGCCCTCTGATTGGCTGAGAAGGAAACACGTGATCTAACTGTTTCCTATTCCTGTACGGCATAACATTCGCTGAGAGGGTGCACTTACAACAACAACAACATCGACCTTGGAAATTTAGATCATTGACCCCATTAACCACGTGTTCTCCCTAATGACTCTGCACAAAACAACACCAACAACAAATACTGTTTCCTATTTCTGGATCATAACATTCACCTCGAGCATGCACAAAACAACAACAATAACAAAAAATGTTTCATATTACTGGACACCATGACATTCTCTGAGAGCGTGCACTAGCCAACAACCACAACACCAACACCTGATGTGTAATAGTTCTGGACACCTTTACTTTCTCATCTAGAATAACAAACAAAACACCCACAAATCTAACTGTTTTCTTTTTCTGGAAACTCTTTACATTCGCCTCGAGCGTGCACTTACAACAACACCAACAAATAAATTGACCATTGGAAATTTAGGTCATTGACCCCACTAACCACGTGTTCTCCCTAGGGACTCTATGCCCATATTTGGTGTACTGACAGAGTTAAACTAAATTGTAGATGGCAGCAGGGGTGAATCGTGGGAGTAGCACCTCCCTCTCTACTTTTGTAACCGAGAAGATTTCAGCAATTATATACCTATTTCGCTACTGCTTATTCTGTCTCGAATTTTGAAAAAATTTTATATAAGCAAATGGCTGAGTTCCTGGAAAGGAAGGATTATGCAAACCAATTTGGTTTCAGAAAAGGATACTCTACGGAGCATGCGGTTCAGTATTTGACATATGTGATGCATGGTGCTTTGGATGGGAGGTTGAAATTGGCGACTATATTCCTAGACATTTTGAAGGCATTCGATACAATGGACCATGTGATTCTTCTGAAAAAGTTGGACAACTGTGGTATTAGAGGAAATACTCTTAAAATTATTTCATCATATTAGAGTCACCGATCTATGTATGTGCAACTGAATGATGTGAAATAAAGTGATTACCATGCTAGTTGTGGTGTTCGCCAGGGGTCCTCTCTCGGCCCTCTTTTCTTCTCAATATACACATTAATGACATCCATCAAGCAATCTGTGATTTGACAACAAATGTTGGAAATGGAGACGAAATGTATAAGCCTAGGAAATCTCTTGTCCTGTTTGCTGACGATACAAATTTTTCAATTGCGCAGCGCACCGAAGCTCAGCTTTTAGGGACACTGAGTAATGATATGAAAAAAGTGAAGAAATGGCTAAGGCTAAACAAGCTGACAGTAAATCACAGCAAATCGGGGTTCGTTGTCTGGGGCAGATCACCTTCATATTGTGGCAAAGCCTTCTAATTAAGTCAATTTGGTATTTAGTAAAAATATTAAGACGCAAATACAAAATTTCGAAATACCACTTTTTATTAAGATAAAGATACACATCCTGGAATGTGTAAGCTTGGAAGGAACTTGCTCAATAACCAATTTCCTGGCTAAATACGTCAATGAGCCGGATGGACATGGTTGGTCTTTCATATATATACTCAGATTTTTTAGACTGAAGACACACTCTTTGACTTGCAGGGCAAACCTCTGCCCGTTTATTATCTTATTAGAAATACCTTGGAATATTGTCAGGTTATTATAAGGGTCTAAGTATCTTATTATGTCTTATTATAGTTTTCTGAGACTTGTGGTCTACATGGGACAGCCAGTCCCAGTAGAATAAATACGTATTATCAAACCTTGTATCAGTATATATTAACTGAATAAAAGTATTCTGTTATAGCCGAACTCTCTTCAATCTACATTTAGTCCATCGAAAATACCCAGCTGGTACGTCTCATTAGTCAGGTCATAGCCTAAGGCACGCTACCAAAGTTTAACTACCTTAGGGCCATAGTTTAACTCCCCTATAAAGGGAGAATAAAGGCAACTACCACAATATCCCCAAAATATCATAAGAACCACCTTACCACGACTGGTGGCATGGCGGAAAAACCGGGTCAAGGAGACTAAATAAGGTTGTAAAATAATAATGAAAAAAATCGAAATGACCTTATCAGAAGGGGTAAGCAAATTGACTTCACTTTTAGCGGCACTCGAATTAGCAAAACTTCGAGCAGCTTTGCTCGAACTTTGGCTATTAGAAATATATTTGTGTCTTCTCAATAATTTAGGTACAATAGAAAAAATGGAAAAAAGGATCAATCAAGAATTGTAAAATAGAAAAAATACAATCTCTAGTTTTTAGCAAGTAGAAATAAGTGTATAATTAATAGTTTTTTTAGTGTTAGTGATAAATGCTATGTAGTAGTGCCATTTATAACTAAATAATAAAGTATTTGTACCGCGAATTCAAAGAATAAAATAAAACATAATACGTAAAGAAAAAAATCTAGCTGGACAGATGAAACGTTGGTAGAAACAGAAAAATTTGAGGCAGAATAATGGCAAATAGGGTCCTAATTCAGCCTTACTACAGGTACAGACTAGAGACTTATTGTTCAAGGATACCACTGCTACAATTTAGCAAAGGAAGGTCATAAATATTGGTCCGAACAATTATAGGTTAGAAGCTGTCATTTCCGAGTGTTTTCAGGGTAGAGACGCTCCAAAAATATGGCATTTTACGACGTTGTAAGCATTAAAATTACCTTTGTTAAAGCAAACCCGAATACTAGGTTTGTTTTGTAGTTTCACAAGCAAAGGGAAGGAAAAGATATATAAATTTGTAATGAAAGCACTTGAGGAAAATGGTGAAAAAACAGAAAAGTAACTTTATAACTAAGAAAACAAATTTGGAAGCTTAGTAAAAGTCACCAAAGGAAACGAAAAAAAAGAATTGTTACTCATCTGGGATAGGAAGTCTGAATAAGGCAAGAAATTCGGTAAGAGAAACCGATAATCACAGAAAATGGAGGCGAGGTCATAGGTATTAAAGGGGTCTTTTTTGCCTACACAGAGAGCCTTCAGTTGGATTTTGGTGTTAGAAAAACGTTCAAATTCTGAATTAGCTGCGCGAAATGAGTCAGAAAAAAGTTCAAATTTGAATTTTAAACCATGGCTGATTTGGAGCCATGTAGATGTAAAACAAGCCAGTGTTTGAAAACTGTTATGCTTGTTTACATAGAATATAAGGCCACATTAGGACAAACAGAGAAGGCAATGCATCCTTTTGGGATAGTTAATATTGATAATTCTGGTCCACTCTTACGGTTACTCCATGATGAATCATCCTTAAGCCTTGTGTAATTAAAAATCAGTACAGTTTATTAAAACAGACAAAGTAAGAAAAATAAATGGAAAAAAAGCTATGGTAAAACTTACAAAACAGGAAGAAGTAAATTTATCTTTAAAGAAATAAAAAATATCCAAAAATAACTTCATTAATCCACAGACACAATTTGACACAAAACGGAAAATTTCACCAACAGATCAAGACAGCTGTGAATAGGGCAGAGATTAAAGTATACTCTACCCCAAATTCCCGCAGCCATCCTCACAAGTCGGGAACTAAGTGTGAAAAAAAAACTCACTTATTTAAGCACAAAATTATAAACTATCACATTGCCACGGAAACGAACAATTCAAATGAACAGAAGGCTTCTCGTTTTGTTCCAATTATTCGTTATTAGAAGAGTATTTCCGCTTTAAAGAGATTAGTTCCTTCATGAAATCTGCCGAATATTTTAGAATCTTATAAACGTAATAATTAAGATCGAATTAGAGTTATAAATATTATAGCTTGAAAAACATTTACAACCAGATCATCGCCAGAATTCCATTTCAATAGGACAAATTATTGTTTAAAAGAAAATTTTTAAACTGGAGAGACCTTAAATAAGAAAACAAGCTGCTAATTTAATACAGTATTTTACGATAAGGGTGCAAATCAATGGCCGGATGTGTGCAAACTGTTCGTGACATGTATTGTTTTCATATGTGTATATAAAAAAATGTAGTTTTCATTTGAATATTCCTAAGGCTGATGAATTGAAGTAAATCCTGTCACGAATAAGGCAATTATGTCGCCCAAAACTCTAACTAAAATTCTCTAAAAATAAACTGGAAAATACAGTGCGTTTAGAACACTAAATAAACAGTTTTGGACGGAGAACCCCAAAAAAATACAGGTTATGATAATAGACAACTCTCCACCCCTTAAAACATGGAGGAGCGTTGGGAACATAAAGGAAACATAAGGAACATTGTTTCTTGAAGAATCCAATGAATAAAACAGAAAAATATAAATATAGGCTTAAAAAGACCTTTTTACTGAAAAAGCGGAAAAAAAAACTCGAAAAAAAACCCTTAGGCTTCATTGAAGTAAATAATCAAAAAAAGGAAGGGTTCAGGTTGAAAATATAGCCAGACGAAATTAAAAGGAAAAGAAGTTCAACGGAGTCAGTTAAACTCTGTTATACGCGCATATTGAACTGACCGAACGAGACTAGTGCAAAAATTGTACTAAATAAGTACAAAATAAGTAGCATTAATACTACGGAGCCACCGTTACAGTGGTTAACTCGGGCCAAGATTAATAGAAATATTGGAGAAATGCTCCAAGTAGACAGGAAAAATTATGTTCTCTTATGTGGGAGTCGTTTTCGGAGAAATGACTAACATGGTATGAAAAATTAAAAGAAGGCACATAATATTCTAAAGGACCTAAGTTGAAGTTGAAACTTAAGAAAATCCCACTAAAAGCTGGGAAGTTAAAGAGAAAATAGTCATTGTCAATTGTATGTCTACAAATAAATTACTGTGTGCCATGAAGGCAAGGTATGTGTTCTGCAGAAGGGCCACTTTGTCTGATAACAGAATAGCTCAAGAGAAAACTGTTGCCACAAATCAAAAAAGTGTGGCAATACTATAAATAATTAAGTAGTTTGGGTGCAGGTTCATAATAGTCCTTTTAGCTGTAGCCGATGACAGAGAACCTAGAAACTTTTTAACGAGCTACCGTAAGTCAGCACTGTGGCAATATTATAAATAATTAATTATTGAGGGTGCAGGTTCATAATAGTCATTTTAGCTGTAGCCGATGACAGAGAACCTAGAAACGTTGTAACGAATTACCAGAAGGCAGCCCTGTGGCAATGCTATAAATAATTAATTATTGTGGGTACAGGTTCATAATAGTCCTTTTAGCTTTAGCTGATGACAGAGCACCTAGAAACGATGTAACGAGCGACCAGAGGGCAGCCCTGTTAAGCAAACCTTCAGGGTGCATGCACGAGTCAATTGATAGTGCCAAAACAGTTAAAAAGACGAATAGCTAAATTGTTAGCTTGTCAAATCAAGCTTTAAACGGAGCCTGGTCCCAAAAGGATATTAAGGCTGGAGATAAAAAGAGATTACAGACTAATACCTTTTTTTTAATTGTCTCAATCACCTGAAAATTCGAAAAGAATTAAAAAGCTCAAAAGTTTGAATAAACAAACAGGCATATAGTAGGCTAAAAACAGTTAATGACACAAGTGGTTCGAAATAGAACCAAAATTGTAAAAAAAGAAAAGAAAATGTTTATAGTCGTATATGTAAAATATATATAGTGGTAACAAATGTAACTGAGAAAATATATACAGTTATAAATGTATTTTGAAAACCTTTTATAAATATAGAATTTTTATCGTAAGAAAAACAATGTAAATATCGAAATTTTAATAGCAAAGTCATGTTATATGAACTATTGCCAAGCCCTTATATAGAGGCTAATCACAGTTCTCAATTATAGTGTATAAATCTATTGGTTAGAGTTGATTTTTTTTGTAAATATTTTAATTGCAGTGTAAGACTTATCAGATAAAAGTCTTGACGGACTAATTTAAAACTTTACAAAGATCAAATATTGCAGTGATTAAATAAATTGTTAGGGTACATAATTATTGTTTGTTTTTAACAATTAAGTTATGTATCAACATAACTTCTGTTAATATATAAATATATAATCTAAACTATCCATGTAAATATAGTGAATTAATATGTTGAGTATTAGTGTTTTTATTTTTACATCATTCAAGAAGTATTCTACATTGATACTTTATAAGTAATTAACATAACACTAACTGGAATTAATTCCAATGCAAGTGTATAACGTGTTTTATTTTTTTAAATGCTTTAAGTTTTAACCAGTAGTTAAATATCCTACCTAGTTTTGCGACTTAAAAAAAAAATTATTGTGCAAGTTATTACACAATGCTCGTATATATATATATATATATATATATATATATATATATATATATATATATATATATATATATATATATATATATATATATATATATATATATATATATATATATATTTATATATATATATATATATATATATATATATATATATATATATATATATATATATATATATATATATATATATATATATATATTTATATATATATATATATATATATATATATATATATATATATATATATATATATATATATATATATATATATATATATATATATATATATATATATATATATATATATATATATATATATATATATATATATATATATATATATATATATATATATATATATATATATATATATATATATATATATATATATAATTTCTTAGACCACACTGCTTTTCCATTAAAAACAAAAAATTTTTTTTAAACACGAAAAACGGGTTTTAATTTTCTAACAAGCAGTGAAATACAAAACAATTAATTATGCACAAAAGCTCCGAATATTTCGGCCCCACATCCGGGAGCCTTTCTCAACGGAAAAAAAAATAAATAAAAAAAAAAAAAAAAAAAAAAAAAAAAAAAAAAAAAAAATATTTTTCATTTAATTTGTTTTTTTTTTTGCTTTATTTATTTATTTTTTTTTTCCGTTGAGAAAGGCTCCCGGATGTGGGGCCGAAATATTCGGAGCTTTTGTGCATATTTAATTGTTTTGTAGTTCACTGCTTTTTAGAAAATTAAAACCTGTTTTTCGTGTTTAAAAAAATTTTTTTTGTTTTTATATATATATATATATATATATATATATATATATATATATATATATATATATATATATATATATATATATATATATATATATATATATATATATATATATATATTTATATATATATTTATATATATATATATATATATATATATATATATATATATATATATATATATATATATATATATATATATATATATATATTATATATATATTTATATATATATATATATATATATATATATATATATATATATATATATATATATATATATATATATATATATATATATATATATATATATATATATATATATATATATATATATATATATTAAAAGTAAGAAAAGTAATTAAAAGTAATTAAACTTTACAAAATTTAGTGTTTCTTTTCACAATAAGTGTAACACTTTATGCTTTATGTGTATTCTAATGTGAATATTTATTTTAGATACAGCCTTAGATTTTTTTTGGGAAATCAAGTTATTCGTAGTATCCTGTCAGATCCATTTTTTCAATCATTTTTTTCGCATTTTTGGAAAGTAACAAATTTCGAAGCCAGTTCAAATGTATCCTGATACTAACATCTCATACCTTCAGAAACCAAACCATACCTGATCAACTGATATTTTGGAAACTCTATGCAGTATTACAGTCTTTACTAGAAGTTCATTAGAAAGTGAAATAAATCAAGAGTTGATTTATGCATAGAGAATGTTCTACATAGCCTAAATGGCTTATATTATTGAAAGAATGTGAAAATTCTTTTAGCTGGAAAAATATGTGAAAATTTAAAAGGCAAGAATAATATGTGTAATTTATCCAAGTCATTTCTAAACCACAAAAAAATAAACAGTATATCAACCACATCACATAGACAAATTAAATTATTAATGGGAATTAAATTTAAACTCAAATAATTTATAAACATTTTGAATATAACTTTAAATCTAATTTAAGCAAAACCAACGATATAATGCTTAAGCCGCTTGGGGTCAAGCGAAAACAGAAGATGCATATGAAAAGGGTAAAAAGAGTATTTTCCAGTCCTACAGACAGAAAAAAGAGAAACAAGGATGAATTTCAAAATTGAAATCCCTGGAAAAAAAGAACATGGCCTATATTTGATCATAAACGTGACCCTAAGGAAACCCATTGAGGGTATATGCACTTAATGACCCAAAGATGGCAGCATAATAGCTGTAAACAAAAATTGAGTGGTTTTAAAAGTAAAATATTGAGAGTTTGGAAAACTCTTCTTTAATTAGGAAGTATTGCGGTAAAGCGTTCTAATTAAGTCAATTTGGAATTTAGTAAAAATGTTAAGACGTAAATACAAAGTTTCGAAATACCACTTTTTATTAAGATAAAAATACACATCCTGGAATGTGTAAGCTTGGAGGGAACTTGCTTAATAACCAATTTCCTGGCTAAATATGTCAATGAGCTGGATGGACGTGGTTGGGTTTTCAGATATATACTCAACCGTGGTTGGTTTTTCATATATATAAGATTTTTGAGACTGAAGAAACACTCTTTGTCTTGCAGGGTGAACCTCTGCCCATTTATTATCTTATTAGAAATACCTTGGAATATTGTCGGATTATTGTAAGTGTCTAAGTATCTTATTATATCTTATTATAGTTTTCTGAGACTTGTGGTCTACATGAGACAACCTGTCCCAGTAAAATATATATGTATTATCAAACCTTGTATCAGTATATGTTAACTGAATAAAAGTATTGTGTTATTGCCAACCTCTGTTCAATCTACATTTAGTCCCTTGAAAATGCCCAGCTGGTACGCCTCATTAGTCCGGTCATAGCCTAAGGCACGCTACCAAAGTTTAACTCCCTTAGGGCCATAGTTTATCTCCCCTATAAAGGGAGAATAAAGGCAACTACCACAATATCCCCAAAATACCATAAGAACCACCTTACCATAACTGGTGGCATTGCAGAAAAACTGGGCCAACCAGACTAAATAAGGTTGTCAAAATAATAATAAAAAAAAATCGAAATAAACTTATCAGAAGGGGTAAGCAAATTGACTTCGCTTTTAGCGGCGCTCTAATTAGCAAATATTAGAGCAGCTTTGCTCGAACTTTGGCTATTAGAAATAGATTTGAGTTTTCTCAAAGACTTAGGTACAATAGAAAAAGTAGAAAAAAGGATCAATCAAGAATTGTAAAATAGAAAACAATACAGTATCTAGTTTTTAGCAAGGAGAAGTAAGTGTATAATTAGTAGTTTTTTTTAGTGTTAGTAATAAATGTGATGTAGTAGTGCCATTTATAACTAAATAATAAAGTATTCGTACCGCGAATTCAAAGAATAAAATAAAAGATAATACGTAAAAAAAAATCTAGCTGGACCAATTAAACGTTGGTAGAAACAGAAGAATTTGAGGCAGAATAGTGGCAAATACGGTCCTAATTCAACCTTACTACAGGTACAGGCTAGAGACTTAATGTTCAAGGATAAAACTGCTACAATTTAGCAAAGGAAGCACATAAATTGTGGTCCGAACAATTATAGGTTAGAAGCTGTCATTTCCGAGTGTTTTTAGGGTAGAGACGCTTCGAAAATATGTCATTTTACGACGTAGTAAGCATTAAAATTACCTTTGTTAAAGCTAACCCGAATACTAGGTTAGTTTTGTAGTTTCACAAGCAAAGGGAAGGAAAAGATATATAAATCTGTAATGAAAGCACTTGAGGAAAGGGATGAAAAAAAGAGAAAAATAACCTTATAACTAAGAAAAAAAATGTGAAAGCTTAGTAAAAGTCGCCGAAAGAAGCGAAAAAAAGAACTATTACCCAGCTGTGATGGGAAGTATGCATAAGGCAAGAAATTCGGTTAGATAAACCGATAATCACAGAAAATGGAGGCATGGGGATAGATCTTAAAAGGGTCTCCTTTCCCTACACAGAGAACCTTCATTTGAATAATGGTGTTAGAAAACGTTCAAATTCTGAATTAGCTGCGAGAAATGAGTCAGAAAAAAGTTCAAATTTGAATTTTAAACCATGGCTGCTTTGGAGCCATTTAGATGTAAAACAAGCCAGTGTTTGAAAACTGTTATGCTTGTTTACATAGAATATAAGCCCACAGTAGGACAAAAATTTAAGACAATGCATCCTTTTGGGATAGCTAATATTGATAATTCTGGTCCACTCTTACGGTTACTCAATGACGAATCATCCACAATCCTAGTCTAATTAAAAATCAGTACAGCTTAGTCGAACAGACAAAATAGGAAAAATAAGTGGAAAAAAAGGCATGATAAAACTTGCGAAAAAGGAGGAATAGTCGTTATATCCTTAAAGAAATAAGAAATATCAAAAATAACTTCATTAATCCACAGACAGAAGTTGACACAACACAGAGAATTTTACCAACAGATTGAGACAGATGCGAACAGGACCGCAATTAAAGTACATTCTACCCCAAAATTCCACAGTCATCCTCACAATTCAGGAGCTTAATGTGAAAAAAACTCACTTATTTAAGCACAAAATTTTAAATTATAAAATTGCCACGGAAATGGACAATTAAAAATGAACAGAAGACTTCTCATTTTGTTCCAATTATTCATGATCAGAAGATCATTTCCGCTTTAAAGAGATTAGTTCCTTCATGAAATCTGCTAAATATTTTAAAATTTTATAGACACAATAATTAAGATCGAAATTAGAGTTATAAATATTATAGCTTGAAAAACATTTACAACCCGATCATCGCAAGAATTACATTTCAATAGGACAAATTATTGTTTAAAAGAAAATTTTTAAACTGGAGAGACCTTAAATAAGAAAACAAGCTGCTAATTTAATACAGTATTTTACGATAAGGGTGCAAATCAATGGCCGGATGTGTGCAAACTGTTCGTGACATGTATGGTTTTTATATGTGTTTATAAAAACAATGTAGCTTTCATTTGACTATTTCTAAGGCTGATGAATTGAAGTAAATCCTGTCACGATTAAGGCAATTATGTCGAGCAAAAACCTAACTTTTTAGTGCTCTAAAAGTCAACTGGAAAATACACTGCGTTTAGAACACTAAATAAACAGTTTTTGACGGATAACCAAAAAAAATACAGGTTATGATAATAGACAACTCTGCACCCCTTAAAACATGGAGGAGCGTTTGGAAGATAAAGGAAATATAATGAACATTTTTTCTTTAAGAATCCAATGAATAAAATAGGAGACATATAAATATAGTCATAAAAAGACCTTTTATACTGAAAAAGCGGAAAAAAACTTGAAAAAAAACACTTAGTCTTCATTGAAGAAAATAATCAAAAAAAAGAGAAGGGTTCAGGTTGAAAATATAGCCAGGCGAAATTAATACATATTGATAATTAATATTATTAAATTATATATGATTTTTCATCGGAGGAGGGATTTTGAATTGAAAGTTAAGTATTTTCCAGTAGAAAAACACTTCCGAGGAATATGCCAATTGCCCTCGAGCCGCGTTAAGAACAGACAAGAAACGAAAGAAGGCTGATCACAAGGATATATATATTTTTATTATAATATATTAATTTATTAATATTAATTTTATTAATATTATTAATTTAATAATATTAATTATCAATATATATTAATTTCGCCAGGCTGATAACAGGGCTGCCAGAAGGCAGCCCTGTTAAGCAAACCTTCAGGGTGTAGGCACGAGTCAATTGATAGTACCATAAAAGGCAAAAAGCCGAATAGCAAATTTTTTAGCTTATCAAATTAAGCTGTTAGCGAAGCCTTGTCCCAAAAGAACATGAAGTCGGAAAAAAAGATTACAGACAAATACATTTTTTTAAACTAATTAAATCACCTGAAAATTCGAAAAAACTCAAAAAGCTCAAAAGTTTGAATAAACAAACAGGCATATAGTAAGCTAAAGACAGTTAATGACACAAGTGGTTCGAAATAGAACCAAAGTGATAAAACAAAGATAAGAAAATGTGTATAGTTGTATATGTAAAATATATATAGTGGTAACAAATGTAATTGAGAAAATATAAACAGTTATTAATGTATTTTGAAAATCTTTTAAAAATATGGAATTGTTATCATAAGAAAAAAAATGTAAAGATAGAAATTTTAATAGTAAAGTCATGTTATATGAACTATTGCCAAGCCCTTATATAGAGGCTAATCACAGTTCTCAATTATAATGTATAAATCTAGTGGTTAGGGTTGATTTTTTTTTGTAAATATTTTAATTGCAGTTAAGACTTATCAGATAAAAGTCTTGACGGACTTATTTAAAAGTTTTACCAAGAATAAATATTGCAGTGATTAAATAAATTATTAGGTTACATAATTATTATTTGTTTTTAACAATTAAGTTATGTATCAACATAACTTCTGTTAATATATAAATATATAACCTAAACTATCCATGTAAATATAGTGAATTAACATGTTGAGTATTTGTGTTTTTTTTTGTATCATTCAAGAAGTATTCTACATTAATACTTTATAAGCAATTAACAAAACACTAATTGGAATTAATTCAATTGCTAGTCTGTACCGTTTTTTATTTTTTTAATGCTTTAAGTTTTAACCAATAGCTAAATATTCTATCTAGTTTTCCGACTTAAAAAAAGTACTTGTGCAAGTTATTACACAATGCTCGTATATATATATATATATATATATATATATATATATATATATATATATATATATATATATATATATATATATATATATATATATATAATCAATTATTAAAACTATTCATTAAGTTTTAACAATTGATTTAATGTTATATACAAATTTTTGACTTCGAGTCAATGTATAAATGTTTTTTTATTGTGAAACAATCTGTTAAGTGATAATTCTATATTTCTATATTCTATATTCATAATTCTATATTAAGTTGAAGAGGATAATGAAACAAGTAGCCAGCAAGAAACATAATGTTTCTATTTAAGCAGCGTTATGTGTAGAGTAATTAAAAGAGAGAAAAGTAATTCAAAGTAATTAAACTTTACAAAATTGAGTGTTTCTTTTTGCTATATGTGTAACACTTTATGCTTTATGTGTATTCTAATGTAAATATTTATTTTACATACAGCCTTAGCTATTTTTTTGGAATTCAAATTTTTGTAACATCCTGTCGGATCCATTTTTTCAATCATTTTTTTACGCATTTTTGGAAAGTAACAAATTTCGAAGCCAGTTCAAATGTAACCTGATACTAACATCTGCTACCATCAGAAACCAAACCATACCTGATCAACTGATATTTTGGAAACTGTATGCAGTATTACAGACTTTACTACAAGTTTATTAGAAAGTGAGATAAAATCAGAACCTAATTTAGGCCTAGAGAATGTGCTACATAGCCTAAATGGCTTAGATTATTGAAAGAATGTGAAAATTCTTTGTGCTGGAAAAATATGTGAAAATTTAAAAACCAAAAATGTTATGTGTAATTTATCCAAGGCTTTTCTAAACCACAAAAAAATAAACAGTATATCAACCACATCACACAGACAAATTAAATTATTAATGGGAATTAAATTTAAACTCAAATAATTTATAAACATTTTGAATATAAATTTAAATATAATTTAAGCAGAACCACTAATACAATGCTTAAGCCGCTTGGGGTCAATATATAACAAAAGATTCATATAAAAAGGGTCAAACGAGTATTTTCCAGTCCTAGAAACAGAGAAAAAAAGAAACAAGGATGAATTTCAAAATTGACATCCTTGGAAAAAAAAGAACATGACCTTTATTTGACCATAAACATGACCCTAAGGAAACCCGTTGAGGGTAAATGCACATAATGACCCAAAGTTGGTAGCATAATAGCTGTAAACAAAAATTAAGTTGTTTTAAATGTAAAATATTGAGAGTTGGAACAACTCTTCTTTAAATAGGGAGTATTGTGGTAAAGTTTTCTAATTAAGTCAATTTGGAATTTAGTAAAACTATTAAGACGCAAATACAAAGTTTCAAAATACCAGTTTTTATTAAGATTAAGATACATATCCTGGTATGTGTAAGCTTGGAGGGAACTTGCTCAATAACCAATTTCCTGGCTAAATACGTCAATGAGCCGGATGGAGGTGGTTGGTTTTTCATATATATATTCAGATTTTTGAGACTGAAGACACACTCTTTGACTTTCAGGGCGAACCTCTGCCCGTTTATTATCTTATTAGAAATACTTTGGAATATTATCGGATTATTGTAAGTGTCTAAGTATCTTATTATATCTTATTATAGTTTTCTGGGACTTGTGGTCTACACGGGACAACCAGTCCCAGTAGAATATATATGTATTATCAAACCTTGTATCAGTATATATTAACTGAATAAAAGTATTGTGTTATAGCCAACCTCTCTTCAATCTACATTTAGTCCCTCGAAAATACCCAGCTGGTACGCCTCATTAGTCCGGTCATAGCCTAAGGAACGCTACCAAAGTTTAACCACCTTAGGGACATAGTTTATCACCCTTATAATGGGAGAATAAAGGCATCTACCACTACCTCACCCTTAATACCATAAAAACCACCTTACCACAATATTACCCCTGGTTGCAAGAGCTTACAGTAGGAGACTCGACAATAAGACGTCAGAAGTCAGTGAACTACCTAGGCGTAATAATTGATGAAACACTAAGTTTTTCAGAGCATGTACAGTGTATAAAGTCGAAACTAACAAGGAATTTAGGTATGATAAGGAAGCTAAAGCATCAGTTTCCGCATAAAGTTTTGCGTCTTTTATATTTCTCATTAGTCCATCCTTATTTACTATAATGTTGTTCTGTTTGGTCTGGGACATTTGATTTTCACCTGAAACCTTTGCGTGTTCTCCAAAATTCAGCTCTGCGTGCTATTTATAGAATCGATATACTTGCCTCAGTTAAAAATATTTATCTGCGAGTCCGTATTTTACAGTTTTCAGGGTTGTGCTTATTTTATAAGCTTCAAATAATGTATGATATTAATAATGATATTGCTCCAATGTGTCTTAATCTTATGTTTGATACAGCTGCTAAGTTCCTTGGGAATTTAAAGCGACAGGTTGGTATGTATAGAAGGCCGAGTAGAGTGTTTGCGAGGTGTGCTTTCTCTGCTCGTCATATTCTTCCGTTGCTGTGGTCTCAGATGCCATCTCCTATTAGGGATATTGCTGAAAGGTCTGGCTTCAGTGAGTAGTTGAGGCACCTTTGCCTCCATTTTTATGAATTCTAATAATTTTTTTTTTGTTTTTGTTGTTTTTTTTTAAGTAGTTCTATGTGTTTAATATGTTTTATATGCTTTTTTTAGTTTGTTCTGAAATGGGAACCGTAATGCACTTATGTAAGTGGATGTAAGTTTTTTTTGGAGTTGCAATACAAGCCCAGGTTACTGGACTTCATGATTTTTTCTTTATTTTTCTGTGAATAAATTATATCTCCATTGACAAAAAAATAGCTTTAGACCTACAAGCCGACAAAGACAGGCACTTGGAGAAGCACACACTCGCCCAGACACAAAGACAAAAAGAGCTAGCGACACAAAAAAAACACATACACATACATAGATTTAGACACACAAACCGACAAAAACCGACAAAGGCAGGTACTGGGAGGGAGGAAAAGATAATACAAATACATAAATTCAGATATACAAACCTACAAACACAGTTACTGGAACCAGCAAACACCCACCCAGAAAATATAGGTAAAGAGAGTGATAAATACAAAAATACACACAAATATATAGATTCATACATACAAAATGACAAAGCCAGGCATTGGGACAAGAAAATACATGCCCAGATAAATAGGAGAAGAGAGTGAAAGAGACAAAAAAAACATAAAATTGCATAGATTCAGACATACAAACCGACAAAGGCTAGCACTGGGACAAACAAACACCCGCCCAAACACATAGGCAAAGAGAGTGAGAGAGACAAAAACACATACAAATATATAGATTCAGACATACGTACAAACCGACAAAGACGGGCAGTGGAACAAGCAAACATCCGCCCAGATATACAGGCAAAAAGAGCAAGAGAGACAAAAACACATACAAACATATAGATTCAAACATACAAACCGACAAAGAAAGGCACTGGGAAAAGGAAACAACCACGCAAATACTGAGGCAAAGAGAGTGAGAAAGACAAAATACATACAAATCTAAAGATTCATACATACAAACCAACAAAGACAGGCAGTGGGAACAACCAAATACCTGTCCAGACACACACGCAAAGAGAGTGAAAGAGACAAAAACACATACAAATATATAGATTCAGACATACAACCAGACGAAAACAGGCACTGGGACATGCAAACACCCGTCCAGACACATAGGCAAACGGAGTGAGAGAGACAAAAACACATAAAAATACATAGATTCAGGCATACAAACGGAAAAAGATAAACAGTGTAAGAAGCAAACACCCGCTAAGAACCACATGGAAAGAGAATGAGAGACAAAAACACACACAAATATATAGATTCACACATACAAACCAAAAAAGACAAACACTGAGAAAAGCAAACACCTACCTAGACACACAGGCAAATAGAGTGAGGGAGAAAAAACAAATACAAATATATAAATTCAGACAAACAAACGGACAAAGGCAAACATTGGGAGAAGCAAACACCCACCCAGATACACTGGCAAAGAGAGTGATTGAAACAAAAACACATACAAATACATATATTCAGACATACAAACTGACAAAGTCAGGCATTGGGACATGTAAACACTGTCCCAGACACACAGGCAAAGAGAGTGAGACAGACAAAACTCATACAAATACATAGATTCAGACATACAAAACAAAAGACAGGCACTGGGACAAGCAAACACCAACCCAGACTCAAAGGCAAAGAGAGTGTCAGAAAAAACGCATACAAATACATAGAGTCAGACATATAAACAGACAAAAACAGGCACTGGGAGAAGCAAACACCCGCACAGACACACAGACAAAGAAACTGAGAGAAACATAAACGCATGCAAATATATAGATTCAGACCTACAAACCGACCAAAACAGCCAGTGGGACAAGCAAACACTTACCTAGATACACAAACAATGAGAGTGAGAGAGACAAAAACATATACAGATACATAAATTAAGACGTACAAACCGACAAAGACAGAAACTGAGACAAGCAAACACCCACCGGGACAAGTAGGCATATAGAGTGAGAGAGACAAAACACATACAAATACATAGATTCAGACATTCAAACCGACAAAGAAAAGCACTGGTACAAGCAAACACCCGCTTAGACACAAGGGTAAAGAGAGTGCGAGAGACAAAACCACATACAAATATATAGATTCAGACATACGTACAAACCGACAAAGACAGTCAGTGGGAAAAGCAAACACTCGACCAGACAAACAAGACAAGAGACTGAGAGATACAAAAACATATACAAATATATAGATTCAGACATATAAACTGACAGAGACAAGCACCGGGACAAACAAACACCCGCCCAGACACTGAGGCAAGGAGAGTGAGATAGACAAAAAACATACAAATACATAGATTCTGACATATGAAACGACAAAGATAGACACTGAGACAGGCAAACATCCGCACAGACACACAGTCAAAGAGATTGAGATAGAATAAATCACATACAATTATACATATTTATACATTAAACCGACAAAGACAGGCAGTGGGACAAACAAACACCTACCCAGACCCACACGCAAAGAGAGTGAGATAAACAAAAACACATATAAACATATAGATTGAGACATACAAACCAACAAAGACAGTTACTGTGACAAGCAAACACGCTCCAGACACATACGCAAGGAGAGTGAGAGAGACAATAACACAGAAAAATGTATAGATTCAGACCATCAAACCAAGAAAAACAGGCCCCAGAACAAGCAAACACCCACCCAGACACATAAACAAAGAGAGTGAGGAAGATAAAAACACAGAGAAATATATAAATTCAGACATACAAACCGGAAAATATAGGCACTGTGTAAAGCAAACACCTACCCAGACACACAGGCAAAGAGAGAGAGATATAAAACCCCATTCACAGACATAGATAAAACATAAAAATCTACAAAAACAGGGACTGTGAGAAGCAAACACTCGCCCAGACACACAAGCTAAGAGAGTGAGAGAGACAAAAAACCACATACAAATACATAGATTTAGACATACAAACCCACAAAGACAGGCACTGGGACAAGCATATACCCTCCCAGAAACACAGTCAAATAGAATGAGGGAGAGAAAGCACATACAAATACATATATTTAAAAATACAATTCGAGACTGACAGGCACTGGGACAAGCGAACACCCACCCAGACACACACGCAAAAAGCGTGAGAGAGACAAAAACAGATACAAATATATAGATTCAGACATACAAACCGACCATAACAGGCAGTGGGACAAGCAAACACCCACCTATAAACACAGACAAAGCGAGTGAGAGAGACAAAAACAGATACAAATACATAGAATCAGACATACAAAACGACAAAGACAGGCACTGGGACAAGCAAACACCCACCCAGACACATAGGCAAAGAGAGTGAGAGAGACAAAAACACATACAAATATATAGATTCAAGCATACAAACCTACAAAGACAGGCAGTAGGGCAAGCAAATACCCACCCAGACGCAAAATCAAAGAGAGTGAGACAGACAAAAAAAGAAAAAAATACATATATTCAGACATAAAAACTGGCCAAGACAAGCACTACGACAAGAAAACACCCGCCCAGACACATAGGCAAGCAGAGTGATAGAGATAAAACACATACAAATATATATGTTCAAACATACTTACAAACCTACAAAGACAGGCAGTAGGACAAGCAAACACCCACCCAGTAACATAAGAAAAGAGAGTGATACAGACAAAAAAAATATAAATATATATAGATTCAGACATAGATGAAAAGAGAGTGAAAAGAGAGTGAGAGAGATAAAAACATATACTAATGTACATTCATTCAAATATGCAGATTCAGTCATACAAACCGACAAATACAGGCATTAGGACAAGCAAACACCCACCCAGATAGACAAGCAAAGAGTGTGAGAGAGACAAAAACATATACAAAAATATAGATTCAGACATGCAAACTGACAAAAAAAACACTTGCACAACCAAACTCCCGCCCAGGCACACTTTTAAAGAGAGTGAGAGAGACAAAACATATAAAAATATATAGATTCAGGCACTGTCACATAGACAGGCACTGGGACATCAGACACAAAAGTCAAGAGAGTTGGAGAGACAAAAACACATAGAAATCTATAGATTAAGACATACAAACCGACAAGGTCAAGCACTGGGACAAGCAAACACCCTCCAAGAAACTCAGGAAAAGAGAGTAAGAGAGACAAAATCATATACAAATACATAGTATCAGACAAGCAAACTGAAAAAGACATGCACTGGGACAAGCAAAACACCCACCAAGACACACATTAAAAGAGATGAAGATAGACAAATACACATAAAAATATAGAAAGTCAGATATTCAAACCGACAAAGACAGGCACTGGGACAAGCAAACACCGGGACACCAGAAAACCAAGTCAGGATAGGTATAGAGACAAACTCAAATAGAAAAATATAGATTCAGACATACAAACCGACAAGGTCAAGCACTGGGACAAGCAAACACCCGCCCAGAAACTCAGGAAAAGAGAGTAAGAGACAAAATCATATACAAATACATAGATTCAGAAATTTAAACTGACAAAGGCACTGGGACAACCAAAAACCATCCCAGACACACAGTAAAAAAGGGTGTGATAAACAAAAACACAAAATAATAAATATATTCAGACGTTAAAACCGACAAAGACAAGCACTGGGATACGCAAACACCCGCCCAGACACATATGAAAAGAGAATCAGAGAGACCAAAAAATATATTAACATATATTCGTTCAAATAGGTAGATTCAGACATACAAACCGACAACGACATGCAGTGGGACAAGCAAACACCCGCCCAGATACATTGGCAAATAAAGTGAGAGAGACAAAAGCACATACATATATATAGATTCAGACAAACGTACAAACCGACAAAGACAGGCTGTAGGACAAGTAAACACCCGCTCAGACACAAAAGTCAAGAGAGTGAGAGAGACAAAAACACATACAAATATATAGATTCAGACATACAAACCGACAAGCAAACACCCGGCCGTACATACAGAAAAAGAGAGCGAGAGAGACAATCAAATATATTGATACAGACATACAAACCGACAAACACAAACATTGGTAGAAACAATCACCCACCCAGATACACAGGCAAAGAGAGTGAGAGAGACAAAAACACATTCAAATATATAGTTTGAGACATACACACCAACAAAAACAGGCACCGGGAGAAGCAAACACACGCCCGGGCACATAGTCAAAGAGTGTGAGAGAGACAAAAACAAATTCAAATATATAGATTCAGACATACAAACCGAAAAACACAGGTACTGGAACAAGCAAACACCCGCCCAGATACACAGACAAAGAGAGTGAGAGAGACAAAAACATACACAAATATATAGATTCAGTCGTGTAAACTGACAAAAACAGGCACTGGGAGAAGCAAAAACCCGCCCAGACACACCGTCAAAGAGAGTGAGAGAGACAAAAAAACATTCATATATATAGATTAATACATACAAACCGACAAAGAGAGGCACTGGGACAAACAAACACCCGCTCACATGTGGTAAAGCTTTCTAATTTAGTTAATTATTAATTTAGTAAAAATATATATGACGCAAATATGAAGTTTGGAAAGAACACTTTTTATTAAGATAAGGAATATATCCTGCTAAATTCTGTTTAACGGGAAATTGAGAAATTACCACTTCCTAGCGAATACGTGGGAAGGTGTGGTTGATAAAAATGTATAAAAGATACATTTTATCGGAAGGGTGATCTGATACTAACTTTTATGCCGGACTGACCTCTGGTCCGTTGTTTTAGAAATACTTTGGGACTTTGTCTTATCATTGTAAGTGTCTAAGTATCTATTTATATATTGTTGTTGTTTTATTAAGACTTGTGGTCTACTTGGGACAGCCAGTCCCAGTAGACAGATTATATCCGATTATATTATATGGTAAATGAATAAAAGTATTGTATTTTAGACGACCTTTCTAAGATCTATTTTTAGCCTCTCGAACATTCCCAGTCGGTACGCCTTATTAGTTCGGTCATAGCCTAATGCACGCTACCAAAGTTTAATTACCTTAGGGCCAGAGTTTATCTCCCCTATAAAGGGAGAATAAAAGCATTTACGACTAAAAACTCAAATTACCACAAATAACACGTCACAACAACTGGTGGTAGTTGTAAAAACTGGGTCGAGGAGACTAAATAAGTTTGCAAAATACAAAAAAAAAAAAAATCGAAATGACCATATTAAAGGGGAAAAATGAATGTACTTTGCTTTTAGCGGCACTCGAATTAGCAAAACTTCGAGCTGCCTTGCTCAAACTTTGGCTATTAGAAATAGATTTTTATCCCCCCCCAAAGAGTTGGGTACAATAGAAAAAATGGAGAAAAGGCTCAATCAAGAATTGTAAAATGAAAGAAAAATAGTATTCAGTATTTAGCAAGTAGAAGTGTGTGCATTGTTAGTAGTTTTATTAGTGTTAGTAATAACTGCAGTGTAGTAGTGCTGTATATACCTAAATAATAAAGTAATTGTACCGTGAATTAAAAGAATAAAATAAAACATAATACGTAAGGAAAAAAAATCTAGCTGGACCGATGAAACGTTGGTAGAAACAGAAGAATTTTAGGCATAATAATAGCAAATAGGTCCTAATTCAGCCTTACTACAGGTACAGGCTATAGACTTATTGTTCAAGGATAACACTGCTACAACTTAGCAAAGGAAGCAAATAAATTGTGGCCCAAACAATCATAGGTTAGAAGCTGCCATTTCCGAGTGTTCTTAGGAGTAGAGACGCTTCGAAAGTATGGCATTTTACGACGCAGTAAGCATTAGACCTTTGATAAAGCTAATCCAAATACTAGGTTAGTTATGTAGTATCACAAGCAAAGGGAAGGAAAAGATCTATAAATATATATAATTAAAGTACTTGAGGAAAGGGATGGAAAAAAAACGAGAAAAGTAACGTTATAAGTAAGGAAGCAAATGTGGAAGCTTAGCAAAAGTCGCCGAAGGAAGCTAAAAAAGAGTTGTTACCCAGCTCAGATGGGAACTCTGCATAAGGCGAGAAATTCGGTGAAAGAAACCGTTAATCACAGAAAATGGAGGCACGGGGATAGGTCTTAAAATGGCCTCCTTTCCCTACACAGAGGACCTTCATTTGAATAATGGTGTTAGAAAAAGTTCAAATTCTGAATTAGCTGCGCGAAATGAGTCAGAAGAAAGTTCAGATTTTAATTTTAAACCATGGCTGCTTTTGAGCCATGTAGATGTAAAGCTACCAGTGTATGAAAACTGTTATGCTTGTTTACAAAGAATATAAGCCCACAGTAGGACAAACAGAAAAGGCAATGCATCCTTTTGGGATAGCTAATATTGATAATTCTGGTCCGCTTTTACGGTTACTCAATGACGAACCATCCTCAAGTCTAGTCTATAAATTATAAATTATAAATCAGTAGAGTTTAGTCAAATATCAGATAGAGTGTATATCAGATAAAAACGATCTGACAGTAGAAATAAAATAGAGTGAAGCCAATAGTCCCTTATATCACAATTAGTCTACAAATAGATCGTGTCTAGGAAGCCAACAAAAACTTTAGCACGGGAACAATTACACAGCGGCGTTAATAGTTGACTCGTAACTTTTAATTGGTGTAGTGAAACTAATTAAATTATACATATTTAAAATCAGAATTAAAAGGAAATTCTTTTTTTATGTATATTTAAAAGAATTATTTTGGGGTATAATTTAAAAAAAAACGAAAAAAAAAAAACGAAAGAGGTTAGTCTACTGAAATAGGGTCATTGGACACTAGCCAATTTGGGGTTGAGCTTAACCACTGCTGGCCTCTCGTTGTTAAGTACATGCAATGCATCTGCTGACCTTTGACTCTGAGTTGACACTCTCAGTCGAATTTAAAAAAATGTTTTGGAAGAAATTCAAAATAATTATAATAGGAAAAACAGCAAGAGTTTACATTAATTGCGCAATACATGTACAAGCTAGCTGTAGTCTTATTAAAATTAGTTATAGTATAATACAATAATTTTTTATTTATTACACTAGGTGAAAAAGAATAAAAAAAAAAATTAAAGACTATAATTAAGCGCTATAAAGGTTTAAGCAAAACTTAGAATATAGCTTATAAAGCAACAAAAAGTGCGAGGTAAAAGAAACAAAAGCAATATAAAAATAAATTATAACCTAAAAACTTACCAGGAGGTAAAAGCCAAGGACAAAATCCATTAAAAATAAGCTAAAAATTAACCCCATCGTCACAAGCAAACCATAGTTCATTGTTCAAGATAATAATTTTAACTCTAGCGATGTATTGGATCTGAGAAAACGAATTGGCACAAGAGATCCTTAGTTTAAACAATTGGTTTTCACCTCTGCCAACCCAAACACCCAAATCCCAAGCCGTCGAACCCAAACAGAAACTAAACGTATCCACATTTTATTTGAAAACAAAATATAACCTTTCACAACAAAAAAACTCGCTGTAATGAACCTGAATTCATTCTTGTAATTCTCCCAAATTCAAGCTTATCAGTAAACTGCATATACTGAGCACCTAAATCAAAGATATTTAGCCTTACAAGGGAATTATTGCCCCTCTTTCTTTGGCAAATAAAATAGTATTTATAGCTAAGACAAAATTGGCAACCAATATATCGTAAGAATCTCATTTTAGGGAAAAAATGAGAACTAGCAAATGCAAGGCAAACTTAATTAAAAGTGTTCAAAAAAAAAAAAATAGCTGAAAAACTTCAGTACTTTTCTAACACAAAAACTTTATAATAAAAAATTTTAATAATTTAAAAAAATAAATGATGCACAAACTAGACAACCCCCCCCCCCCCACCTCTTAGAAATTTTGGTATTATTAAATTTATAATAAATTGCAATAATCATAAAAACTTGTTAATGTTATTGAAAAATAACATTTAATATATAAATAAAGGCTTTAAAAAAAAAGATAAATTTTACTGAAAAAGCATAAAAAAACTTGAAAAAACCTAAATAATAATTCACAACACACACACACACGGGCAAAGAGAGTGAAAGAGAAAAAAACAAATAAAAATAAATAGAAAAAGACATACGTACAAACCGACAAAGACAGGCTGTGGGACAAACAAACACCCGCCCAGAAACACATGACAAGAGAGTGAGAGAGAAAAAAACATATACAAATATATAGATTCAGACATACAAACAAACAAAGACAATCACTGGAACAAGCAAACACCAGCCCAGACATATATGAAAAGAGAGAGAGAGACAAAACATATGCGAATATATATTCATTCAAATATTTAGATTCAGACATACAAACCCACAAAGACAGGCAGTGGTACGAGAAAACACCCGCCCAGATACACAAGCAAAGAGAGTGAGAGAGACAAAAACATATACAAATATATAGATTCAGACAAGCAAACTGACAAAGACAGGCACTGGGAGAAGCAAAAACCCGCCCAGACACACAGGCACAGAGAATGAGAAAGACAAAACACATATAAATATATAGATTTAGACATACAAACTGACAAAGACGGGCGCTGGGACAAGCAAACACCCGCCCAGACATACAGACAAAGAGAGTGAGATAGACAAAAAACACATAAAAATATATTGATACAGACATACGAACCTACCAAGAAATACATTAGGAGTAACAAACATCCGCCCAGAAACACAGGCAAAGAGAGTGAGAGAGAC